>NW_015117949.1:0-12096 GCF_001443285.1 Poecilia latipinna
ACATAATTTCTGGAATTTTTTGTGGCAAAAATAAATCAAAATAATAGGCAATACTTCAGAACAGTTTGTATTGAACATCGTCACTTCAATGGAACACAATCTCTAGTTAAAATAAGTTAAACTTATTACTGACATTTGTTATTTAAGCAACTGAGATGTTTATTTAACATTTTTAATATATTTATATCAAAGAATGACCTAAAACGCCTCTTTATCCCACCATGTTCAGCAGTGAGGTTTAGGCAGAAACTTTGTAGTTGTTTTGTTTTTATCTTGTTCTACTGCTGTTTAACCCAGGAAATTAGATTTTTAAAAAAAAATCTGAGTTAAATAAAGATTAAATAAAAACAAAAATGAAAACCATGCTACTTAGGCAGTTTAATGGGACTAAAATGAAAGCCGGGTTGGGTTTCGTGACCTTTCCTCTCAGATCAGGGACAATAAGTCTTTGTGTGATCGCCCTGCGCAGTACCGCAGCACTGCATGAGGCTTAAGGCTGAAAAATGAAAATCTGCTTTGTGTGTTTGTTTAAAAGAGGAGCGCGGTTGGCCCCAGAGGGCCCCCCGGACCGCCAGGCTTCGCTGGAGTACCTGGAGTCGACGGAATCGATGTGAGTCTGTTTATTTCATCCCTCAGTGAAGCCAAACATCAGCTGTTTCAGCTTCACAGCTCTTCTTACTGTACATTAAAACAACTTTCACTCATATATAAATGATTTCTTCTTCTCCTAATAGTGGAGATCAAGGAAAATATTCCAGTAAAATCAAATAATACACTGAAAAACAGAAGATGGAACTCCAACTAAAATTTATTACATATAATTTAATTAAGTTTGTCAAACTTAATTTATTTATGTTTATTTACTTGGATAAACTTAATTTGGTTACTTGTAACAAATTAACATAATTTTATTAAGTTGGACCAACTGTTTTCCTTTTTCAGCGTAAAGGTATAGTGTGGGACCATTTGAGGAAATAGTAACTGACAGAAAAATAATAAAAGGAGATGAGGCAAAATATTCTAGTAAAATAAAATAATATGGTTATAATGTGACAGAAAATTGTTTTTTTTTTCCATTGTGTCATTTGGATTTTTGAGACTTTTATTCAATCAAAGGTTCTGCCTACAATTAGGAGACGATGAAAAGAAGGAAACAAACAGAAGTAATTAGTTTGGAGCTTCGTTTCCAAATGAGGGTCATTTTCAGGTGTTTGTTTGAGTCTCTGATTGAGAAGAAAATATTCTGTTTTTCATCACCTTTATCTGAAATACAGTTTAAAAACAGCATCAATCAGCTGTTGGTGATCAGGAAATCTTAATTTAATTATTTCAAATACACTTGATTTATTTCGTTTTGGGTTTTTCTGCATTATTCGAATAGTTTTTTTCACCTAAACATAACAAACATCTCACAAATATCCATTTGAGATGCTAAGGGGACAGCATATAAAACCATAAACAATATGTTGAGTGGCCAATTTATAAAACAAATGAACCTTTACATGTATAATTATTGTTTTTGTGTTAATTTTAACATTTTTTCTGCATGTTCAGGGCGAGAGAGGGGAAGACTCCTCTGTAACTGGCCCAGTAGTGAGTGATTTTCTAATTTCTACATGCAGAGTTTCATAATGAAAACAACATTTTAGGATTTATTTATTAAACTGCACCATAACGAGTTGAACATTCCTGTTTCCAGGGTCTTCCTGGAGATAATGGCAAAGATGGGTCTTCTGGAGCTCCAGGCCTTCCAGGAGCAGATGTAAGTAAAAAACAAAATTAGGAATGTGTGTATTTATTAAATTTTAATTAAAAGGATGTTTTTTACATCTTGAAATCTGAAGTTGGAGAACTGGACTTATGTGTCTGCTGGTATCTGAACAGTTTGGATTTTCCTCCTGTGGGCAGAAATGTAGAGAGAGGAAAAATGTCCCCCTGAATAAATCAGTGGGGCTATTTAGGGCTGGGTCTCACGTGGCTTCCTGACAGAAACAGGGGTCTTTTTGTCTGCACCTGAAAGGAGTTTTGGGGGGAAAGGCTGTTCAGAGATGGCTGACAGGAAAGACATGTGGAGTGGTAACAGGGAGTTTTCTGTCTGTCAGGATCGCCACAGAGTGATATTACACCATGGAGGTTAAGGGTATATGACTGAGCTTCAGCTGTAGGAGCAATACAGTTTATTTTTGCCAACTGTTAGGATGGAGAAAAGCATTTTGATTGCCTTTAGACGGGTAATTATGATTTTATCACTCATGCACGGAGAAAGGAAGTTCAGTGGAAGGCCAAAATTGGAAAAACACAAAATCTTGCTTGTAGTATTTTTGTCTAGAGTCTAGAGCAAATATCTTAGTCCACTTGAAATGAAACCAAATTAATTTACAAGAAACTTTTCAGCAAGACATATGAGCTTGTTTTAAGTAAATAATTCCTTAATATTTGTGAAAAATTACAAGTTCCACTGGCAGGTTATTTCACTTGACACGGGGAAATATCTTGTTATAAGTGAAACAATCTGCCAATACAACAAGTACTTTTTAAAATCAATATTCAAAAATTATTTACTTAAAACAAGCTCCTACATACTGCTGTAAAGTTACTTGTAAGTCAGTTTTGTCGTATTTCAAGTGTACTAAGATATTTGCACTAGAAACTAGACCAAAAATACTTTATAAGATTTTCTGTTTTTGCAGTGAAGGGTAAAAAAAAGACACCAGATTTTCCTCAAATCATAATTCAAAGGAAAAATGCAAACAAAGTTTAACTGAAGAATGAGGTAGTCTGATACATTTATTTTACCTAATATTTTTGTAGTTTTGTAGATTTATTTGAGTTAAATTTAGTATATGCTGTTTGGTAGAATCACCTTTTAAACTGTATGAGTTGGGTCAGACATTTTGCTGACCTGTTGGCCCATTCTTCCTGACAGCTATAATAGGGTGTGATCAGTATTTCCACATAATCCACTTTTGTCCCCACAGCATGATGCTGCCACACATTCTCATACTTCACTGTTATGATGGTGTTGTACTTCAAATATAACGATGTGCTTCACAGCCATATACTTTATTTTTATCTTCATCAGACCACATGACCCGTTTTAATGTCTCTGACCCTGAGTGGCTAATCATGCTGCATTTGGAGTTTTAGCTCTTTCACCAGCGTCACAAAGCATTTTCATTTATTCACAGGCTTATTTACACCTTTATATAACAATATGAGTGGATGTGTCACTGTCAAGCATCTGGAAATTGTACAAATATAGATGCATTAGACCTTCAGTTGGAGCGAGCTAGCTAGTTTGCCTGCTAGCTTGGTTTAAAGCTAGCTAGTTAGCTCGCTCGCTTGCTACACCGATAGGATTTTAATGAAATGTGTGTCGTCTGCAGGGACCTGTGGGACCCCCGGGGGATCCAGGCCCTTTGGGCCCAAAAGGCTCAAAAGTAAGTCTGTCATATTTACAGCATTAATAAGAACTTTCCAGAGGATTTTCACACAGAGTGTTTTCATCAGCTATGTCTGTAAAGATGGGATGGCCCCCCACTGATTTCTAGGTTTCTGTGGATCTGAAAATAACAAAGACAGACAAAGTTTCTGTTCTTGTTTGGGTTTAGGGGGAACCTGGAGCTCAGGGACCTGCTGGAGAACCGGTAAGTAAACATTTTCAACATTTCTGTTACAAAGAGATAATATCACAGATTATTATAATCTCCAAATTGTTCCACCTAACCTTGCAGTAAACTGTAGCGTTACTGCAGAGATTATTACTGCACCAGTTTGCCTTTGTCTGATTGCATCTGCTGGGTTATTCCAGATTAACATCATAATCTCTGATTTGTCATCCACAGGGAGTAGGACTTGATGGGACTGATGTGAGTAAAGAAGTTACAGACACGTTCCATTATTATGCTTTGTTATTGTAAAGCAAAGCTCTTCATTCTATGAAAATAGAAAAAAAAAGAAAATAAAGTCACAGTTTAAAAGGAAACTTATTTTATTTTGTCTATCAAACACAAATTACGTGAATAATACAAAAATATCCACATCAAAGTAAAATCAGATTGAACTGTTTCAGTTTTTGTCTGACTCTGGAAATTGTAATTTATTATAGTTTTTTATGTAGCAAACATTAAGAATCTGATGCTTGGTACCATTTTGCAGCATTCATTACAGTTTCTGCTGGTTCTGTTACAGGGTATTCCTGGCACGGATGGGCTACCAGGTGAACTGGGAAAAGTAGGACCGCCTGTGAGTAAACAACACCTGGTAGAAACTTAAAGTAATCAACTGAAATGGAAACTTGCTTTTTTCATAAGAACATACTTCATTTTTTTAAGGAAATAAGAAGATGACTGATGAAAACTTCTTTATGTGTTTCAGGGAGCAAAAGGGAGGAGAGGTGCCGTTGGTCTGCCTGGTCCTATTGGTCCTCGGGTAAACATCCGTCTACATCCGTCTGGTTCACTTTATACACACGTTGCATGTTGTCGTTTACATCTGGAAACAACGCGGTGCTGCCGCGTGGAGCAGTTTCTTTAACAAAATAAAACCAGGACACGTAGATATTATTAGTTTAGTGCAGTGCACAACAGAAAAGGGGAAAAATAACGCTGAAAAACAGTTGAAGAATAACTGAAAACCACTCATTCTTCCGTTTTCTCGCTCTCTGTGTCGGCTACGCTACACACAGACCGGTTACCATAGCAACCGACAGACAACAGCTCCACTAACGTTTCAGGATTCAGCACCAAAAAACACGCAAACATTCCCCACACAAAGAAAGGAACTTTCAATCTGTTAGTTTTATATTTTTATTTGTTATCAATAAGTGATTACTAGGGTGATTAACTTTCATTATTAGTGATTAACCCTAACCCCTAACCCTACATCCCTGACCAACCTAATTGTCCTCCTGGGTTACAAACCAGAAGTAAACTATCAATTTAAAAATGTTTCAGTCACATCATTTTTATAGAAATGAAGTTAAATGTTGAACTTTCCAAACTAAATAACTAAAAAACGCTGTACATCCCTACCAGATGTTTGAAGCAGAATATTCTCCCACAACCATAATCTAATTTCATTTTTTGCATCTTTTAGGGACCTCCAGCTGTTTACCAGGGTGAGGAGCTGGTGAGTGGATTTGTTTTATGTCCATTTAGAAGTAAAATAACATCAAAACGTGATTAATCTAACAAATGAACAGGAGGATACGAGACCTTTATCATCGACTTACGCAGGAAAACTGTGGAAGTTTCAAAGTGATTGGTAAAACAATAATTCTGGTTATTTACTGTTAAAGTAACTCACTCCCTGCAGAGGAAATTAATTTGAAGATCTAAGTGTAGATCAGGGTCATGACCTCAACACAAACATTTTTACAGATTCAGTTAAAAAAGTGGCTCTATTCCAACACAACCAGTAAAAACAGCTAATATGTTGCATTTATTCATTTTCATATCCGTTTTTAAAAATCTATTACATTTCTGAAATGCCAGCTGTGTCTTATTTAGGTTCATTTTGAATTCTAATTCAGTGACACTTTATCTGAAGGGATGTGCATACACTGCAAAAACACAAAATCTTACCAAGTAATTTTGTCTAGTTTCTAGTGCAATTACATTAGTGCACTTAAAATGAGACAAAACTAACTTACAAGTAACTTTTCAGAAAGTTATAAGAGCTTGTTTTATGTCAATAATTCCTTAATATTGATGAAACAGTTCTAGTTCCACTGGCAGATTATTTCACTTATAGCAAGACATTTTTTCCATGTTATAAGAGAAATAATCTTTTACTAAGTTTTAATCAATATTAAGGAATTATTTACTTAAAACTAGCTCCTATGTCTTACTGAAAAGTTACTCATAAGTTAGTTTTGTCTTATTTTAAATGTACTAAAATATTTGCATTAGAAACTGGACCAAAATACTTGGTAAGATTTTGTGTTTTTGCCCTGTTTAAAGCAAAGTTGCATTAAAACTTGCATTAAAAGTGTTAACTTTTAAAGTGACACTTTATGAATGTCGTAAACATTCATGAAGACTCATTCATGTTCATGACTGTTATTACTTCAGTTTTATGCACACCCTTCAAATAAAGTGTTACCTCTAATTCTCTATTAGTTTTTTTAATTAGGTTTTTCTTTAGTATTGTGTGTTTTCTGTTTTACCTGTGTATGGAAAGGTTACAATTGACTGAAATAAATAACTAATTGTTGTATTTTTCAGTGTCCCACTGCCTGCCCAGCAGGACTGAATGGATATTCTGGACTCCCAGGGATGAAAGTGAGTTCACTTTTAAAGATCGGCTGCAGATCAGTTTCAGTTTTCGTTTTTGAATTGATTTTAACTTGAACTTTTACTCCTCAGGGTCACAAAGGGGCTAAGGGCGAATCAGGTGAGCCCGGAAGACAAGGACACAAGGTGATGTCATGCCACAGATGATAACAGATAAAAAAACCAGAGATTACACTGTAAAATTAAAACATTTATATAACTGCGATAATCAACAGGGAGAGGAGGGCGATCAAGGACCGCCTGGTGAAGTTGGAGCTCAAGGACTGCCAGTAAAATATTTCATTTTTGTTTCCAAAATGGCCACTCATGTCTAAACTGATGATGTTTATTCTCAGAGAAATGATTTTAATCCAGCATACTAACTCCTCTCTGTCTGCTGAGTAATTTTAGGGCCCGGGTGGAGCAAGAGGCCTTCCAGGAATAACGGGCCCCAAAGGAGACCGGGTAAGAAAAACGGGGTTTGAATCTACTGTTCACTCATCATGGCTAAACACCTTAAAACGTTTTGTAAATCACTGCCAATTTGTTGCTTCAACCCAGTCAATAATAAAGTGTTTCCAAAGATTTACAATCTCTGTTAAAATATTGTTTTCTGTTATGTAAAAAGAAAAAAGGTTAATAATGTGAAAAAATAAATAAAAACTGCAATAATCTGGCGTCACGAGTCTCCACATCTTTAAACTAAAATGTTGTTGAACAACATGCTTTTTGTTGGTTGTAGTCTATCAGTCTGACACAAACTTTGATCTGGCTAAATTTATTTTCTGTTAGAGAAAAAAATCACTCTAAATTCTGGCCTTTTACTAAACTTTTGCAAAAGGCCATAATTTATAATTTGGATGCTTACTTGATGCTGAAAAACTAAATAACTTTTCATTTTGTGGTTTAAAACTGGCTAGTATCTGGAATTGTTTGATTTTTTTTCAGTCAACTTGACGAGAAACTCCCAGTTCCAACTTAAGAAAACTAACCCCAAAGTATGATACTGCCACTACCATGTTTTACTGTGAATAGGCTGTCCTCCTGGTCATGTACAGGGACATTTTTGAAGTTGATTGGTAGTTTGGTTTTAGACCAGAACACAATCTCCTGTAGGATTTACTACTTTCTTTTTGAAACACGACTTTTTTCTTGGAGCCATTTCCATATTTTTTGTTGTTGTCTTTCAATAGAATTGTCCAAGATATGTCATACTATTATGAAAAGTTTTTAAACATTTATTATGGTTTGTCTTTTTTACATTTCCTAATTCTTGCTGCTTAATTAGGGTAGAAACTTATTATAAATATATTATTTCTCTAACACTAATCAAGATGCCAAAAAGTAAACTCTTATTGTGTTTGGGGAAAAGTAAAATCATGTTAGATTAGGGCTGAAAAACATATCACAGAATATCAATATCTGCTGATATGGATATCAGTAGATATTGATAATTACTTATTAAGTTTTTCTTTGTATGTTTTAAATATCTGAAATACTGCCAAATGTAACCTTTGCTGTTTTATCCACATTTTCTCCTTTCACTCAACGTCACTGTTTTTTATTTTTAAGCAGTTATGAGGCATGGGAGCGAAACCTTAAACTGCTGCTGCGCCAGTTACTCAGCAGATTGTTGCTAGGCAACCAAAGAACTAGTGAGTTGCTAGGCAACCAAAGAGCGAGTGAGCCAGTTGATTCCACCAACTTTGCTTAGCTGGCTGTGAGATGTTGAGCAGCTAAAGTCTTTCCTCTGACTACATCCCCCAGAATGCTGGGCGGTTCTGGATTGGGATTCAGTGGAATTATTGAATATTCTACATTCTACATGTTTTCTATTCATATCAATCATAATAGATATTGTTATTGATTTGTTGTCCTGCCCCATGTTAGATCTTTGATGGGGAGATCCAATTTTTTTCCAGTATAAAACAAGTTTTTCTGTGCATTTTAAGTAGATGTACTCCAACAACATATGACATAAGTACTAATAAATAGAGGGAATAAAGCATGTTGAATTAACCTTTAGCTGTTTCTACTCTCCACCTGAACAGGGACCTCGTGGAAAACCCGGTGATGTCGGTCCGAGGGGAATTCAGGGAGCACCAGTGGGTGGACATCCAATTGACTGTAGAGATTAATTAATTAATCAATCAATGTTACTGATGAATGTTTTCACTTTTCAGGGGGATCCAGGTCAACGAGGAGCAATAGGGGAGAGTGGACAAATAGGAGCGCAGGTAAGGCAATTAAAAGAGTACAGAGAATATTAAAAAGCAGGAACTTTTTATGGTTTCTCATCTGAGATAAGTACTTTCACACTTTCTTCATTTTCTGTTTCCTCCAT
Organism: Poecilia latipinna; assembly: GCF_001443285.1. Lineage (NCBI taxonomy): Eukaryota > Metazoa > Chordata > Actinopteri > Cyprinodontiformes > Poeciliidae > Poecilia > Poecilia latipinna. Next base: position 8,620 of record NW_015117949.1, read on the forward strand.
AAACACCCTGATTCTCTCTTTGCTTGTATTATAATTAAGGTGAAATTGAGATTATTTTAATTATTTTCTCACAGATAATAACTCAAGTTGTGCTTTTTAAACAAAAACCAAACATTTGCACCAGTTTTTTTTTGTCAGTGCTTCTTATTTGTGTGTTTTTTAGGGGGATCGGGGCCCACAAGGAATCAGGGGGGTACCAGGGCCAAAAGGAGAACCTGTAAGTCTCACTTCATCGTATTTAAGCCAGAAATGCAAAACTTTATTCTTGTCAAGGTGCACATCCTCGGTTCTTTCCAATCCACTAATTATTGATTATTATAGCCTGACTGTTGTTTCACCACAAACACACCAAAATATTTAAGTTTGATGAGATATCAAACTTAAATAAAAAGTATCAAATTGTCATACATTTTAAAAGACAATTATCCTTGATAGACACCAAATGTATGTAAACATTTGAGAAATTTGAGGAAAGTTACAAAAAAAAATATCTAAAAAATGTTGGCCAAGTTCTTCTTAGCAAATATAAATTATTTTATTTTATTTCAATTCTAACAAAGCTAAAACAAGAAAGGTTTGCCTGATTAACTGCAGACAGTGAGAAAAAAAAAGTCTTTATATTCAGTGTTTGTAAAGATCTGGTTTTAGCTGTAAGCTCTAATGTTGGGATGTCAAACTTAATTTAATTTCAAGCCACATCAGCATCATGATTGTTGTGGCAAAATATATTGAAAAACTCCTTATCAAACTGTTAAAGTATAAATAAATAGGTGTCTCTGCATTCAATTAGTACTTCTTAAAGTTAAATAATATTGACATCTTTTCACATTAATGTAATTTGGCAGCATAGAGATAAACACTGCTTTAATTTGATTAATAAAATAATATTGTTTCCTCGAAGGCTGTATTTATGTGTCTATCTAGAGTCCTGAGGGCCACAGAAAAACTTATGGCGGGCCGGATTTGGCCCCCAAGCCTTGAGTTTGACACATCAAAACAATGGTAAAGATGTCACAGAAAATAATCTGAATCAAAAGTTACACTCAGTTCTGAAGAATCTAATCAACAATCAGTCCTGTTCATGGTCGTTTATTTCATGTATGAATCATACATAGTTTTTTAATATTGATGGTTTTAATATATAATTATGCATCAGGATTTCTCATGGCTTCCTGTCTTGTTGGCAGGGCCTTCCGGGTCCAGATGGCCGTGAGGGAATACCTGGTCTGCCTGGCTCAAGGGTAATGTCGTTATTGATGCTGTACATGTGAAATTATACTAAACCACAGTTAAAAATAAAACACTTTATTCACTAGTTTAGGTTTTTGTAAGCACAGTTTAGTTCCTTTTAACCTGTTTATCAGTACCTGGTTTCCATTAAAAATGTATGCAAAACTTTGTCTATTCCCTTAATACCCCCCAAAAAAAAACACAACATAATTTCACAATTTCAGTGTTTCCATTAAATAAAAAACGCAATTAAAATCACACACACTTCAAAAACACAAAATCTTGGTAAGTAATTTTTGTCTAGTTTCTAATGCTTTCTAGTAAGATATAGCAGTTTGATTTAAGTCAATAATTTCTTGATATTAATGCAAAAGTACTAATTCTGTTGGCAGATTATTTAATTTACACAAGACAATTTTCCTGTTATAAGTGAAATAATCTGCCAGTAGAACTAGATCTTTTTCATTAATATTAAGGAATTATTGACTGAAAACAAGCTCCTATATCTTGCTGAAACGTTACTTGTAAGTTCATTTTTTCTTACTTAGAGTGTGCTAATATCAGAAATTAGGCCAAAAATCCTTTGTAATATTTTGTGTTGTTACAGTGCATGAATAAATATGTTTACTAATTAGTCATTAAAACATGTCATGATCCGCTCTGCCTTTCCGTTGTTTTATTTTCAGGGTCTTCCAGGGAAAAGTGGCGCTCCGGGTGATGCGGGCACGCAGGGGCTTCCTGTGAGTGATGTTTTTTTTTATTACCGTTTTTATCTTTTTTATTCTCACACTTTAATGTTGTTGAACATCATTTTGTTCATTTAGGGTTTACCAGGTACATACGGCCAGAAAGGACAAAGCGGCACAAAGGTATGATCAAAACTGTAGCAGTTATTATGGTAGAAAAACTTTATAAACTCACTAAATGTAGACAGGTTGAGAGAAGTAAAAGTTACTCCTTTTTTCCAACAAGGGTAACACGGGAGGCCCAGGAGTTGTGGGACTGATGGGATCTCCAGGGAAGCAAGTAAGTTTAAGCAAAATCAGACCTTTATTGTATTTATTGACTGAATTTGTGTTTATACACTGCAAAAACACAAAATCTTACCAAATAATTTTGGTCTAGTTTCTAGTGTGAATATCTTAATACACTTGAAATAAGACAAAACTAACTTACAAATAACTTTTCAGCAAGAAACAGGAGCTTGTTTTAAGTCAATAACTCCTTAATATTGATGAAAAAGTGCTAGTTCAACTGGCAGATTATTTAATTAGACATTTTTCCTGTGTTATAAATGAAATAATCTGCCAGTCAAACCAGTAAATTTTCATCAATGTTAAGAATTTTTTTTACTTAAAACAAGCTTCTATATCTTGCTGAAAACTTACTTATAAGTTTTAAAGCTACAAGTAACTGAAAAGTTCAAATGTACTATTTTCACAATAAACTAGACCAAAAATACTAGTGAGAGTTTGTGTTTTTGCAGTGAAAGTCATTTTGACTTTGTTTTGTATAATCTTTGTTTATTTTCATCAAGACAAATGACTTATTGTCCAGGGACAACAAATGAAAAGTAGCTTTTTGGCTAATTCTGGTGCCTTTACATAAATGTAATTTAATGTGCATAGTCTCTCCCAAATAAATAAATTAAATTAAATTAAATTAAAGTCCAAAATGCAAAAGCAACCATTCTGAGACGTAGAGGTAAATCACTATCTTTTGAATCACTATTCAAAAGATAGTGATTTTAAACTATTTAACTGAAATAAATGTCACCTGAAGTTTAAATGATTATCTCATTAGTGGTCATATTTACTTCCAGGGGGAGCGAGGAGACCAGGGGGAAGTGGGACCTGTGGGACCCAGAGGAGGACCTGTGAGTTTTACATGTCGGCTTCATATTTAAAGTTCTTCCTAAAACATTAAGTTTATTTTCTTCACCCTTGATTCCAGTTTGTTCTGATAACTCGGTGCCAAACCACTGATAGGAAATCTGGTTAATCAACTGAAAACATTCAGAGTGCTTAGCAGATGCACTGCAACAACCTTTTCACTCCTACTGCTGATTATTTTTTACTAATTTGTTAGACAAACTAGAGACAGTTTAATATTCTGTCCCGTTTTAGGGTGAACGTGGGGAGAGAGGACCTGATGGACCGCCAGGATTACCAGGAGGCAGGGTAAGACCTGACAGGTGGCTTATTTCAAGGGAAAAATATTAAATGAAATTTCCTCAGAGGAAGTGAC
>NW_015117950.1:0-12094 GCF_001443285.1 Poecilia latipinna
TTTTTCTTTTTTTCATAAAGAAGATCAGAGCAATGTCACATCAGTTGGTGTAATGCTCCTTTAATCCTTTTACCCTCGCAGTTGTGCTGCGATAAGACAACCACGGCCCAGCAAAGAGGGAAACCTGGACAGGAGCCCTGCGAAGGCCTAAACTGATTGTGTTTGTGTGAGTGTTACAGGAGGATGGAAGATAAACGCTTGCCAGGACCAATGTGCGTTTGTGTGTCCATTTAGACCGTTTGCGGACACGTTCGCCAAGCGCTGTCTGCACGCGTTTTTACGTCTAAGCCTAACGTGTTATGGCTGTATGCGCGTCTCGCTGCAGCGCCAATACAAATTTATAGCCGTGCTCAGAATGAGGTTAATAAAAATCCTCTGTGGATGTGTGTTAAACAGGTTTAAATCCTGCGTGAGTGCGCGCGCGCGCAGGTGTGTGTATGTGACTATGCATGTTTGATGGGACCATCAGCTGATCAGTGAGACGGATGGTGTCGGGCCAGACGCTGCTAATCCAATCAGCTGCCTGAAGCGATGTGATAGGCCAAGAAGCAGGAAGTATGATCTGATTAAAAGGACATTATGGCCATGTGCAGAGCACCCGGAGCCTGGGGGGTGACAGGTGTGATTACACACACACAGATATAGACACATACAATAAAACCTGCCTGCCTAGGCACTTATACGAGCCTCACAACAAATGCAGACATGATTGCCAGGCCAACCAAGGCAGGATTACTGAGTAAGACGGCGCTAACAGAACACAGCAGCAAATAACATACATTTCTGCTTACTATTAATGTTGAACATTCAATCTTCTAAATGAGAGAGTTTAATTTAATTCATTGAAACAGTTTTATTGTGATAAATTTAAAATAAAAAGGATACAACAATCAATTCCTGCCATTTAGCCAAGAGAAAGCAACAATATCAGGAGCGATTTAATTTATCAAATTAGCATTCAAAGATGTTAAATTAAAAAAAAACAATGTTTTTACAAATAAAATGGCACTGGATGCGTGACTGGTTATTTTGTGAGACATTTGACTCTGTTTAGCTGAAAGCTTGTTTGCTTGATGATTTTAGGAAACAGAAAAGTCTGATGTGTCTCATGGACACATTTAAAGATGTTACAAAGAAAGCAGAAAACACAGTGTGCCACTGATAAAATTACCATCAGTGCAGGTTACCATACTTGTAAAAAAAAACTTCAGTAAGTTGATTCTTCTATCAATTATTCTAATGATTAGGGTCCAATCAATCAACCAAGCTTATTTGCATTGTACGTTTCAGGAACGAGGCATTTCAAGATGCTTTACATCCTAAAAATGTAATAGGTCAGGGTTACCAGGACACGACTGAGATGGACAGAGCAGGTGTTACAGAACAGACCCCTGCCTCCTGAGCCGCCGTCGCTCCAATTAGATTAATAATCTCAATTTCCGGACAGATAATAGTTTCTACTTCCTGCTCCATTTGAGGCTGAGAGAAAAATTACAGTTCGCTACAGAAACAGCGGCACACTGCTTAGATGTTTGTATCAGCATCTATAGTGTGATCGGCTACGAGAAATAAAGGCAGCGCAGGCAAAATTGTGGCAAATAAGCAAATAAATTGCATTGCTTTATGAATTCCCCCTTTTTGTTGGTGTCATATTTGTACCTTTTTGGTGAGATTCTGATCCTGGTCAGGGGGCATGCGAGTGGACACATGATAGATGACTTCAGTCGTGGATGTGGCATAGTAAGGCGTCGTCTGGCCAGTGCTGTGATTTCTCTGAAGGCCTCCCATGAACCCACAGTGAGTCTTGAGGTCGACCTAATGCATAACATTAACATGCATAATGACAATCTTGTTTTCATCTTGAAAACGCAAACCTCCTGTGAAGTTTCAAGAACACCGTAAAAGATAAATGTGTATTTCTGACTTGGAATTCAGGATTTTCGGAAAATCCATGCCTGCCATGTTTAAATAATTTGTCTACTTTATGATTTAGGATGACAAATGCTCCCAGTAAGTGCAGAGTATGTAAGAAAAAGTTTTAGTACCTCCCAGCCCAGTCCTGAAACAAAGTCTTCATAAGCCTGGCTGCCAGCGGTGTTGGTGAGTATGGAGTGTTTATCCTCTTGGCCTTCAGCCACGTAAAATACTGCGATCTTATGAGTCTCTCGGCTGAAAGACAATGACAGAAAGTAATCAGCACCAACGGGGAGTTGGTTTGAACTCTCAGGCTAATAAAAAGGTTTCAGAGAGGAGTTAAAGGAGGTTCACAGAGGAAGATAAGCGCTGCTCACCACTGCCGTGAGTCTAGGTTCTTCAGCTCTCTCAGTAACTTCTCGTTCTTCCTCAACAAATGAAAGTTACTCCTGCAAGAAACAGATAAACGCGCTACAAGTCATTACCGAGGCCTGCCAACACGGCTTTGAGTTAAAATATCTTAATCCTTTACCTTGATTTATTTGAAATGACACACAAGTCTGTGTGTAAGAATAATTGATGCTTGTATGGAATGTTAAAATCTACAGAAAAGATCATCTTTTTGTGCGACTCCATCAGCATACATTTCCATTCAGTAACGTAGATTGCCATTCACTTTAAATCCCAACTATTTATAGGACAGGCAATAAATACTTTATAGGAATACAAGTATTTATACTTCAAGTCTTTATACTTTATAAAGACTTTATAGGAAACTGGAATTGTGACAAAACGAGGCTGTACCAGGACCCAAATATATCTCAAAGCCTTGCACATTGAACAACGTACTAAAAATACTCCAACTGCTCTGTGTTACAGAACTGCAGCATGTGTGCAGAGTGATTACTTATGGCCATCAAGGCTAATGGGTATTATACTTGCCAATCTGTAGATTGGGAGGTTAAGTAAGGAACAAAGCTTACTTAGAGAGGGGTAGGACCCTCGATGACCTGGAGAGATTGTAAAGGTCCAACCTGGAACGCTAATTTATGTCAGGTTGGCAAAACGTGTTGCATTGATTTTAGTAGGTTAAAAATAGTGGTGGAAACAAGAATAGATATTTTTCATCATGAAAATATATTAAAGGTTGCATTTTTCTTACTCTTTCATACTTTGCGTTCATTATAGAAATAGAGCTACTTGGAGAGAGGCTCCAAGAGGTTATTAGGAGCTGCAGATAAATACAAAACTAATAGATTATGGCTAAAAGAACAAGATTCACAAACCAAGAGTGTCTGACTTGCCTGACTATCAATTCAAAGAAAAAATAAAATCTTCCTAAGCATAAAAAGACTGTCCTGAACTTCTTGACAAGCATGTTTAACACCTTTTGAAAATCAAGCCTCTGACTTCAAAAACCATCAAGCTGCTGAAGACCTCCTGTTTACTCCTAGTTTGTGGGGGGAAAAGTCTAAACATCCAAAGTTTCGACACTTTCAGGCTCTCAAGAAAGAAAGATGGGCTGTGATTTTTAAGAAAAACAAAAGCCTTTCATGCAGAATAATTTATCTAAAGGCGGTTGAAACTGTGCCAACAAGCGACCCTCAACCTCTGTACGGCTGATATGAAAACCAAGAGTAGGGCAGCGAAGCTTGGAGTGGACTGATAATGACACGCCGTTCTTTTCACTCTTAGAAAAAGGGAAAAAGAGTGAGGGAGTGCAGGAGATAAACAGAGAGAGGTAAAGAAAAGGAGAGAGAGAGAGAGAGAGAGAGAGAGGGAGAGAGAGAGAGAGAAAATGAGAGAGAGCAATTTGCTCTTTATTAAAGTGATACTTGGTAATGGCCTCATTCTCTGCTCTCAAAGACTCCATTTACACCCTGGATTATAGGGAAAAGCATAAAAGGGGATACACATGGGTGACTGTCAGTATCTTAGTGTCTGTAATGCCTCATATGAATACCTGGAGAGACGTCGGTGACAATAACAGATGATTAGACAACATCTCCTTTTCTCCCCCCCTTTCATTCTTATCTGCCTCCTTATTTTCCCTTTAAGTTTCTTGAGCTTTCATTTCAGTCTTTTTTGCTTCATTATTTATTTTCTTTATTATCATTACGACTAAATCTGCATGGGTCTGAATCATCTTGGTTTCTGATTTGCCACAGCCCCCTCAATCGCGCTTTTCTTCAACTACTGCTTTTTTATTCTGACACCAAATGGGCCGAGTTTGATCAATAGAGCGCTGTCCTCATTATCACGCGCACACACACGAGCATGTGGAGAAGTCCATTGTGTGGCTCTGAATGCAGAAAGTGTAATTCCCTGGATAAAGTATAAAGAGTGATGAGCGTCCATTAGCCGGCCAGGCGCATTTAAAGCAATACCCCGACATTGTGAGTTCCAGCTCCGAGTCATTGAGAAGATGAAATGCTGCACGATGTGAATGGGGAGAAATATAGCCCCTAATTAGCTCAATGTAGTTCACCTTTTTCTTTTATATGCATTAGGCAAACATTTGGTTTTGCTCTGGAGAAGAGCAAAATACAGAAGACATCCCACACATACCTTTTATGAAATTACCCTTCATTCGAAACATCTCATGCTAAAATGTGCAAAGAAATCTTCTTGCTAGGTTCGTTGCTTAGGTGAAAATCCTGCATCCTTAAACTTATTATGGGATAATCCAGGCTGTCTGTGCGTTGTGATGTAAAAGTACAAGACTTTTCCAGATTTAAATTAGAAGGGTGCCATTCCTTTTAAAGCAGGGGGGTCAAACTCATTTTCATTTTGGGCCAAATTGAGGCCATGAAGGGCCAGTTGTGGCAAAATGTATTAATAAAACCATCCATTAATAAACTGTTAAAAGATTAACTGAGCATATAGTCATATTAATGTATTTTAGCACTACACAGATAAAAACTGCTTTGATCTGACTGATGAAATAGTATTTAAGCACACAACTGATGTCTTTAAAGTCCTATTTCTGTGGCCCTCATAAAAAGTTGTGGCGGGCCGATTCTTTAGTTTGACACTTATGTTTTAAGGCAATGTTTAAAGTAGAAACTCCAAAGTTCACTGTGAATTTATTACTGTTATTTCTACGGTGTACAGGCTTTCCAAATATGAAACTTTGAAATAAAAAATAAAAACTGGATGATTGATTGGATGGATAGATTCATCACTATGTGGAAGGAGAGACCTGGACTGAGGTTTTTGATAACAAAACAGGAAATGTTTTAAATCTCATTTCTTTATTCTCGCTTTTGCGGACCTGGATAATACTTCACAACACAAGACTAAACAAAAAAGCAAAACGACTGACGTAAGCAAAGAAAAGAAAGAACTTGACCAAAAGATAGCAGAATGATACTTTGAACATCGAGTTAGATTTAAATAGCACTTCAACACAATTTTCCATTATTGTTGAGGAAGCCTTACCTCTTCTCCCAGGAGTTGAGTCCCAGTATGTTGATGAGCAGCCTACAATAGTAGAAGGCCGACTGAGGCGTCTCAGCCTCTGGTTCGGTCTGCTGCGTTGCTCTCATGTTCAGCTCCTCACCTCTCTAAGGAGAAAATGTGTCAAGAAAATGAAGTACCAAGGATGATTTGATTTTACAGTTTCTGACGAAAGAAAAAAAAAATGGAATAACCAGTCTTAAAGGAAGCTCAATCAGTAGCTCTAGTTTGTAGCAAAACTCTAATCACAGTTAAGACACCAAACTATTTGCATGGTTTTTGCTTGAGGCGTAAAAATAAGATGCAGCTTCCAACAATTTTAATAAATGCCGCTCTTTCATGACACATTCATCTATGATGTAACGGCTGACTCATTGAGAAAATTGCCCATCTTGTAAAGCTTGTTGGCTGCATCTCGTTTGTATGGGATGGAACAATAAAAAAAAGTTTAGACTTCTTGCAGAGACGGCCACAGAGACAGGAATAACAAACCAGAGTTTACACTAAATGGAGATTATTTTTCATAAGGAGAATCTAAGCAACGCACGTGAAGGACAAACTCTCGCTCTGCAGCACTCTGTTTCAAGATGGCGTTGATCACATCGTTCTCCTGCTTCTCTGACACACACCCTGGAGGGGGGGCCGGGATGTTGAGTGGCATGCCTGTGAGAACCAGTGGGGAATCAAAATTTGTTTGGAAACCGTTTTTGGTTTTACAGCTCTATACCTGAAACATTACAACACACGAGTTCATGAATTCTAGTCTAACTTCAATATATTAAAAAAAATGCTTGCATTTTATTTTATTTTTAAAGGTTAAATTATTGTTTCAGTTCACATCACCAAACATACCTGCTCTCTGTAGACACTCTGGACTCGAGTAACCCAGGTACTGCAGCATCTCATCCAGCGCATCATCTCCATCTTCCAGAGAGTTCCATGCTGGCACCGCCTCCCGACACACTCGCTTAGCTAGTGGTGGAGCAAGAAGCTTTTCCGAACCCGAATCCTCGTCCGCGTGATGGACATGCATCTCTGCCTCCTCCTCCTGCTGCTCTATCTCTTCCACGGGTTCAACGTTTCCCCCTCCTCCTGGATCTTCCCTCTCCTCATCACCGACTTTTCCTTCCTCCTCGGCTACTTGAAACTCTTGTCTGTCACTTTCCATCTCTCCTTCTTCCTCCTCTGGCCCCCGCTCCTCCTGCCCGTCTGCTTCATCATCTTCCTCCTTCAACTCCATCTTGTTCTGCGGACCTCCTGGTGGAGTGCATAATTGAAGGTTTGCGCTGCGCGGCGACTGCATCTGTGTTAAAAGCGTGCGCGCTGGACTGTTCGGGGAGCACAGCGGAGGCCCGTAGAGGACGGCCGAGTCCCAGGAGTGTTTTCCTGCGACATCTCGGATGATGACACGGACGCAAGCAGGAGCAGAGGACAAGCCAGCCGTCATTCCTCCTCCCGGGACACCGGACTCTGCTCGGATCTGGGAAAAACAGGGAATAGCAGGAAATGCTAAAGTTCTGAAATGAAAATGCAACGAATGACGATAACAGTCGATGTATATCCAGTCCTGGAAAAATCAAACTACACACTTTTCCAGACCACGCAGAAATACTGCAACTAGGATCTAAACGTGTAATTGTCAGCTCAGTTGAGATAAATTGTCATTATGTCAGGAAAAAACAATAATGACACTTCGGATGACGTTACCTGGAGAACAGACAGCAGGGTGGAGCCGTTCAGAACCAGAAACTGAAGGTTTGGCGAATTGAAGAGTTCTGGTCCGAGATCTGGACTCCCACAGAACGGGTTGTCTTGGTTTTCACACACCTGTGAACAGACGTCAAGTTAGCAAAGTAAAAAAGAAAAATAATAACAAAAACAATACTTAAATGAATCCCTCTCCCTTAGTAAGGAGCTATAAAATCTTACTAGACCAAAAAGTTAGAGCACCTGACTGGACAGAGTTGCGGGCCCTCCGGACATTGGATAATGTCCCAGATGATTCACCAGATGGGTTATAACGGTTCTGGCTGCAATGGAAACCAGGCCTTGCTGGATACGGCTACGAACTGCAAAGAATAAAAGAGTGTTCTTCTAGCTAAGTTGTTTCATTTTAATTTCCCTTTACGTGTGTTTACATGGTATAATTTGTCACATCGTTCACAAACACACAACATCATCATATGATTGCAACAAAGTTGTTGACAATAAATCCACAAGGATCTATCCTAGAATCATGATTATTCATAGTAATTGTTGATCTCTGCCCAAATCATGGCTGTCAAACATATCAGCAGATCTAACAATTCTTAAAATAAGTGGAGTTGACGCGGTTTTAAAAAACTATTTTTCAATTTTGGATTCATGACTTCCTGATATCTCGTGGGGGCATCAAGACGTTTAGTAGGGATTTACTTCTCTCTCCTGCCATCTTAAATGCAAATATTACGTTTCAAAACAATTTTGAAACTCAGATTAGGCTTTTCAGCAACAAACATCCAAGTGGGTCTGAAAGGGTTAAAAGGATATGAATGTGGAAAAACCTCTCTCGCTCACTGTTAAGTATGGCAGAGGATCTGATATGCATTATTATCTGTTATTCTTTCTCTTCCAAAATGCCCTGGGAAATCTGTGAGACCTCATGGGATCATGAACTCTTTAGAAATAAAAGGACATTTAAAATAAAATCTGCTACTTTCCATCAGTAAATTCAAAACATACAGCGAATGTAAAAGTAACCTCCATCTCAGTCCTCAGAACTAATGGAAATTGTTAAGGTGAAGTGACAAAAAAGCTGAACAAAACTAAGATTTGAATGTAAAATTCAGTATTATTTACAAGTTCAATCTTTATGTGCCTTATTCTAACTGAATGAAGGTCGTCCCCCTGCAGAAGAAGCCAGTGTCATCACATACAGCCCTGAAAGTAGATCCTTGTTAATAAACACTGTCACATAGAAACACACACAATGACGCATGCAGACTTCCTAATGAGTCCTTATTGACAGATTGATTGGTGAGTACAGATATGTATTGATCGGGCACTCTCAGTGACACCCTAAGCCTCGGGGCTTGGCTCAGGATAAGGAGACAAAATGAGAAAAAGAAAGAAAACGTAATGAAGGCAGTAGGATGTTGCAGAAGTTAAAAATATAGCCAAAGAAAAACGAGAAGAGACGAGAAGAGAAGACAAGGCGAGAGACGAAAAGAGGAGAGGGGAGAAGAGAAGCATGGTGTATCAAGGTGAATCGGTCATTAGACTCCTCTCTGAGTCCCGTTGGATCATGAGTCCCGTTGGATCATAGCAGGAGGCAATAAAGTCACTCGCATGGAGTGAGCAGGAAGGTGTGTCTGCATACACATACCTTTCCGGTCAAATTGTGCAAAGATTTTGTAGATTTGTGTGCGCGTTTCTGTTTCTGTGTCCGTGCATCACTTTGCATGAGCGGAACACGCGTCGGCTCATTACAGAGCTAGATTGGATAAATTACCTTCAGTGACGGGCTGCAGTTTGCTGGAGCGCTCCGAGTCTGGGCTGTGCAGAGGTTCTGGTTCGCGGAGGCTCTCCAATGGCAGGAACGGGTCGTAGTCTGAACTCGACAGGTCCGACAGCTGCAGTGGGAAGTACTTGGGACTGCTGAAAGACTGCGCTCCATAAACGCACCCATGCAGGACCTGTACATGTTACAAGGAGAGCAGTTTTAAAAAAAAAAAAAAAGCCCAACTATGTCTGTGAGTCTGTGTTACTCTGGCCAAGGCACTGCAGCAGCTACAGACACGTTTACCTTGTAAATACAGCTGAGCAGCGTTTTGGTCGGTTGCTCCTTTTCTGGAGGGCTTCGTGTTTGTACAGGCTGGAGAAGAGTCTTTGGGGGCAGAGCCATCACCCAGTCCAACAAGCACAACAGAAGGGAAACTACTAGCTGCAGAAAACACAGCAAGACATGCATGAACCCGCTTTCTCTGGACGTCTCGTTCTACAGAACATTTTAAAAAGCATACAGAGATTTGTTACCCTCTTATCCAGCTCGTAAGAGGAGGACTCGGTGCTAGGCAGCAGATATGTGATAGTGGCAATCAGAATCTAAAGGGGAGGGTGGGGGAGGCAAACCTAGTTTAGGACTTTAAAATTGTAGTAATTTTATAAAATGGAAAATCTCTAATATGGAAAAGTACCTCTACAATCTTCTTTGGAGTGTCAGGGGGGAATTTCTGAAGATGATCCACGTAACTGATGAGGAGGTGAAGGATGTCTGAGGCCACCAAGGCTACCGTCTTATTGGGGTACTAGGAAACGGAAATAAAATTATTTAAACATAACCTAAAGTGAACAGAAAAAAACTAATCAGATCTCCTCTTGTCATTACTTATTAAACAAAGACAAACAACATGAAAGAAAGTAGAATATACAATGTTTCAACAACCTGTATAATCACCTTTAGCAGCAATAACTTTTATTAACCGTTTTCTGTTTGTTACACCATTTTGTTACAGAATTTTGGCCCACTTTTATTACCGTTCTTTGAGATTGAATGAAATGAAAATAAATATATGGTGCCTTTTTAAAAAAAACAAAAAAAAACTATCTGCCCAATAATAAAATAAACAAGCAAACTCTATAACCAGGTTTTTGTTGAAAATTGATTTACAGAAAGGCTCATGCACCTTTGTGTCATTATAGCACAAGCCTACAATATCTAGCATACTCATTGTGATTATTTTTTTAATCTGAGCTCTGCAACCCAGAGGTAAATTTAAAAGTTTGTCAATGTTTGTGGTGCTATTTACCACGAAATTAAGATGAATGCAGAAACACTAATACATTAGAAATCATTTAAATCATAATAATAAAACAATCCGCTACATAAGTTTTGAATTTTTGTAAGAAGCTTTAAAACGCCATATTAACATTAATCTCTGTCAAATTAAACTAAAATCTGTAGCTGTCAGTAAACTGCATAATGTCACAATAAAACTCAGAGTGATTAATGAGAAAAGGCTGGATTTAAACCTCAGGCACAAACAAGAGCCAACGCCCGAAAACCAAAAATGCTTGTTGATGAAAGGAAAGGAAGATGAGGCGGCCAAGAGGAGGAAGTGGCTCTGCATGGAAATATGACAATCCCTTAAGCTTTGTGTATAATTGTGTGTACATGTAACAGAGCCTGTAGCTGAGGCGACTGGCTGCTGCCACCAAGGCAGGAGATTCAGAATTGACAAAGACATGAGTGTATATTTATGTAAGAGAGCGAGTGTGTGTGTGTGTGTGTGTGTGTGTGTCGCAGCTTGCAGCATTCCCTTTGGATTAGGCTCCTATCTGAAGGAGAACCAAACATATTTGCAGTCCAGGTTTTGCTCCCAAGAGCAAGTGAATGGAAATGTGCACTGGGGCAGTTCCTTTAAAAAAAAAAAAAAAAAAAAACATTGGCTGCCGATACACAAACTGGGGATTCCAAGGTCGAAAAGGTATGTGTGTGTCTGTTTCTGTCCGTCTAGAACCACTTGGCTCGGGATGAGACAGTAAATGTTGGACAGCATTGTTCTGATCCACTGGCCTGTCATTACAGAGCCGGACAATAACAACTGCGACAGTTTTACAAAGAGCAGCAAACATCTCCAGTCGCAAATATTAGGCTGTTATTCTGGTGCAACCAAATGATCTACAACTAAAATGTAAGTAGATATTTCTCTACATAAAAAAAAACTAATAGAGTTATACAGTGAATGGTAGAAATCAAGCATCATAAATTATTTTTTAGAATTTTTCAAAAGAAAATTATATTATTTGAAAATCTGAATTATCTCCTGCAAGACAATAAATGGAAGAAATTTTGGCCTTTAATTAAATAAATAAATAAAAATAAACATATTCTGACTATATGTGCATTAACTTACTAATTTAAACTTAAATTTAGAGACTACATTTATGTACTTACATCAGGGTTCCTACAAATTTTTATGTCAAATAGGGCTGCCACCATCTAACTACCAATTCTTTTTTTCTTTCAGCTATTAACTGAGATTTTGATTAAACAGATTAATCTAAAATCAACAGTTTTCTCCAAATTTATTTAAAATTCTTACATTTACAGAAGAACTATGGAAAAAGTACAGGAATGCTAATCAAGCTCAGGGATGCTGCTAATGATAATTTTAGTAATGGATTATTGTTCCAACTATTCTGACGATTAATCAAAAAAAACAAAATTTATTCAGACGTTTTCTCATTTAACCAAGCTTTTAACCCACTAATAAATGGATATCAAACTGGGCTTAGTGGGAGATTTTGTTTTTCAGAATCTCAACCAGGTGAAGCTAGAATGAGTTCTGGGTACAACATATTTACAAAGACGGTTTTTCATCTTAAATGCAAAATGTACAAATGTTTGTACATTTTTTGGTTTATTTAATGCACTGAGAATATTATTCTTACAGCCTTTTGGGGTTAGAAAACTCCAATTCACAATTAGTCAGTTGCTAAATTAGTTCACCATTATTTGAATAATTGGTTCATCATGATTAATCTGACTGTTTCAGCCTTAGCAAAGGTATGTAATTAAGTATTTATTCATTCATGTTGAGGAGAAAAAAACAACAACAGATGCTTAAACCAAAAAATGTTCGCTTCCTCACAGATTCAAAGTCCATAATTTGACTGAGGTTCAATCCAAACACCCCACCCCCCCCCCCCCCCCCCCCCCCCCCCCCCCCCCTCCCTCCCC
>NW_015117951.1:0-12092 GCF_001443285.1 Poecilia latipinna
AATAATAGATGACGTAATAAAATGATTGACATGGTGAAAAGCCATGCATGATAAATCACAAAAATCATGTGGGTAACACTTTATTTGAAGGGGGGTGAATAAGACTGTCATGACACCGTCATAAACATGACATAACACCTGTCATGAACATGAATAAGCCTTCATGAACAGTTATGACTGTTGTCATAAAGCGTCATTCGGTAAATTATGACACTTTCAATACAACGTTGACATTATTCAAAATGTCGTTGTTATGACAACTTGACATTAACCAAGAAATCATTACTGTTTAAACTTTACCTTTAATAACATAAAGTTACCTAATTTTTAAAGTGAAATCAGTAATACTTTTATAACAAATTTATATCAGTAATGATTTCTTGGTTAATGTCAAGTTGTCATAACAAAGACATTTTGAATAATGTCAACTTTGTATTAAAAGTGTCATAATTTACCGAATGACGCTTTATGACAACAGTCATAAATACTCATGAAGACTTATTTATGTTCATGACAGGTGTTATGTCATGTTTATGAAAGTGTCATGACAGTCTTATTCAACCCCCTTCAAATAAAGTGTTACCAAAGTTTGTTGCAGAGGGGTTGAAATTGTGAGGATGTTTTTCAAGAGTTGGGTCAATTTGTTTGCTCCAAGGAAAGGAAGTCTTAAAATGCTCCACCACTCCTGATCTCAATGCGATAGATCTCCTTCCAGATGAAGGATTCTTCTCTGGTGTTAGTGTCTGATATCGTAGACATGCTTCTGGAAGCATAGTCAGAAATTCAAATTGGTAGAACATGTAGAGAGTCTTCCTAGGAACTGGAGATGTTGTAGCTGCAAAGAGTGAGCTGACATCATGGGACACAGGAAGTGGATGTCGCTCCAGTTTATATGTGTTGTAAGCCGGATGAGCAAATACTTTTATCAACATTATCTGTATTAAGGCGCCCAGAAAAGTTTCAAATTCTTAATTCTGAAAATAACTTCAGGAGGCATCTCACTTTGATTTTGTAAAAAGTACACTATGTATGAAAAATATTTCACTACTTATAGGCATCTTCCTTTGAATGTGTAGTTGGAGAGACAGACCACAACATTCCTGCCTTATATCTTTGACATTATACAGTTTATCTCATTGTATTTCTTCAAAAACAAACCACTAACCTCCTCATTAAACTTCTGTTTTGGTCTTATTAAAAATCCTTCTAGTTGACTTCTATAGACCACTTTGTCTTAGTTCAGTGAGGTTGTAATTGTACACCGACAAGATGAAGAAATTCAGGTTAGTGAGGTGTCAACACTTGCACTGTCTTGCACATGTTTGCCACTGTTATGTAAACAAGTAGATGGCAGCATACAGTCTAGAGTTGGAGGGGGAACAAATGCTCTCCCTGTCTAGAAAACTGCAAATCAGCATCTAAATTTTATCTTTTGACAATTGATGCTTTGTTTGGATATCAATTAAAAGATAAATGTATAACTTTTTTACTTTTGTACATGCTTGGAGTCTGAATAACAAACCACCAGCACTGGCAACCAACAAGACATCAGCACTGACAATAAAAAATACTTTGGGGTTTTTTGTGTTTGTCCTGTTGTAGCTTTGACTTAGATGATTTCACAGGACTTGTTTGGATAGATGCACCCATGGGAACAAATGTTTTTGACCTTACAATTGCTTCTCTACCTCAAAGAATATATTTTTTTCTGTATTATTTGTCAGACTTAATATTTTACTGAAGACTGACCTTTTTATTCAAAAGCTGAGGAACCTTTTTCCTCTAACCTTCTACTGTTTGACTTTTCTGCCATTGAGCTCAACTTTGATTCTTGTGGAACAACAAGAGGGATACATTTCCGGCAAACTTCCAGCATAGTATGTGGTGGAATATGGGTGGTTTTCCTCAAGACTCCCCTCTGACAGCAGACGGACAGAGCCGAGGGAGAGGCGGAAAACGAGCGTGGGTGGTGGGGGCTGGGTCTTATCCAGCCACAGTGTGGGAATTTCCCATGTAGTTTCTCTGCGACTCTGATTTATTAAACATAAATGGTGGATGAGGCAGGAAAGAACCAAGAAAATAGGCTGAGATTAGAAGACGACTAAAAAGAGGGTGATTAGAAGAGGTAGAAAACAGAAAAAGAATGATATGAGGGAAGTTAAGTATAAGGGACTTATTATTTACAGTCCGTCTCCACTTCATTCCCTATCATTTTGTATATCTCTTGTTCCTTCCTTCTCTCCCCGCCCCCTTCTCTGTCTTTGACGAAGCGTGTTGAAGAGTATGGCGTCAAACCCTTTCTCTTCAATCAGAACATAGAGGGATTGTTTTGATTGCTCAGCCCACTAGCGCCAGCGGTCTTTGCGCCTGTTTCCTCTACACTGATTACTTTTTCTACAAACTACTGCTCTTGGATAACATTCTCTAGTGACTCTTTCTCAGTAGTCACAGCAAAGGACACTAGTTTTTATTTCTCACTGACATGAAAACTTGTCCTTTTCAAAGATTTTTGCCTCTGTTTTTTCCTTGACCTGTATTTTCAAGTTTCCTGTTGTGAAACAATAATTGAAAGTGAAACTTATTACCCATTGTTCTATATCTGTAGGTTGTTTTCAAGTGGGACATTATACCCCACTAATTTTTCTGTTCTTTCCTGTATCATCAAACTGCATTTAGCACGGTGAAAGAGCGTCTGTGTGTGTTTTTGCTCACTCTAACGTGTGTGTGCCGGTCTAAACTATAATTTACGTCATCAGATGTCTCCACTATGTACTTAAAGTCTATTTTGGGTGAGTTTGTAATATGAGAACCACTTTTTACGCGGTCACCGTGGGGTTTTGGGGCAGTTCAAGTTTGGTGAAATTTTAGACTGACTGAAAGCTGCGCGTATGTCTCTGTGTGTGTCCGTGAGCGTGCGTGTGTGCATGCTCATAAGTCACGCACAAACCCCTGTGAATGGCTCCTTTGTGTAAGCAGTCCTGCTAGGATTTCAAACTGTGGTCTGAGCACGGCCGGGTGGAAAATCTACTATGAGTCTGGCAAAGTAGTTGCATGTATTTCAAACATTTTTATGCAGCAAATTGCATCTTAGCCCTCATGAGACCTGAGTATCCAGCCACAAAAATCTAATATCTGTGACCTGACCTGGAACTGCACTGTAAAAATCTAAGAATTTTTTTGTTACTTAGAATTTTTCTTTCTTGTTTTTTTTTTTTTTTTTTTTTTAGGGGGGGAAAGAACTCGTTATGGAAAAATATTGACTTTACCAACTTCATTCTCTGTTCCATCTTTGGAAAAAGAATTCTAGAAAAAAAAATAATGGCTTTTTATGTTAGATTAGATTATTTAGAGCATTGGTTCTGAACTGCTTTAAAAAATATTCAGTCATTTATTCCAGGCCTTAATCAAAAGGACATCATAAAAATCTGATTGATTAATCACAACTATTGTTGACGACCTCTGTTGCGATTTTAGTGGAAAATGAATAAAATGAAAAACTGCAAATGTAGAGAATTATTGTTTATAACTCACATTATCTAGTTTTATTTGAAACTGTAACCAACATTGCACTATAGAGAAAAAAATTATCTCTTTCTTAGCAGTCATTTTCTTTTGGGGGGGGGGAGTTTTTTCCCCAAAGAGAGTGAATTTCAAAAGCATTCAGGTTTACAACATAATCATTTCGCCTGACTACATATTTGAATCCAGTTGCTAGAACATGTTGTGCTTTAAAAATACTTAATAAGCACCAAGTTCTCCCTTGATGCAACACCAAAAGAAACCCTAAATTGCAGGAAAAATGTGAAATTTGAGAATAGATTTCGCTTCAGATAAGATGTCTGTTACAAGAATTGATTTTCTGTTTGATATGCGTTTTGTCTTTAGCTAAACCAGAGCTGGGACGCTGCAATCACAGAGACAGTTGTAACTCGAATGGTGAGAGGAGTTTTGTTACTCGAGTGGCAAGCGAGGGATACTCGCTCATCCCAGTGCACCACCTGAACTGAGTGAGACTTATTTCTATGAAAAACTTAGCATAGACTCACATGATAGCTCCTCCACCCAACTCCCTTTGTTGCATGGCAACATAACTGTTTCCATGGTGACACATTCAGTCAACATCCCTTTATCAGGAAGACAGTATCTCAAATAGCCCACATTGTACCTAGCATGTTCAATTAGCATATGACAAACTTCGCATGTTGTATTATTTTTCTGGCACTAAGAGCCTTTAATGAACTTCACTGAACAGTAATTTGACAGGAAAGAGGGAATCAAACCAAGAACAACCACATTGAGGACTATAGGCTCCAATTGTGGTGCGTCTGTTCTATGAGCCACGCAGCACCCGACTTTGCGTTTCTTCTTCTCTGCCTGATAGTTGCAGGACAGTATATCCGCTTACTGTAAGGAAGGTTAATAGACTCTATTGATTGAATGAGCCAGAAGCCCATGACACAGTAATTGGGAAAATTATTTTAAATTACGTCCTTCATTGTTGAGTCAAGAAAATGTCCATTTGACATCTTTTTGAGCTTCTTAAATCTCTAAAGGTTTTAAGCTGGACCTGTGGCTCTTAAACTAGGATTAGGTACCATAGGGTTAGAACCCTTAAGTGCTATAGAGATGGACTACATTTGTCTACGTACAAGCAAAACCAGTGTATTAAACTTTTTCAACACAGCCAAATGGAATCCAGTCTCAGGACTGTGTCGTTTAAAAGATCATTAATCCCAACAAGGTATTTGTTTTGCATTTAAACTTACATAATGTCATAAAAACTGGGGAAGAAATCAATAAATTTGAGTCTGGAAAACTATGAAAATTAGAAATTATGACTTTACTTTGGATCAGAACTAACTTAATTTGATGAGGTCAAATCAGTAAAAATTGGACTTAAAACAGAAACAAATTATTATTAATTTGAATTTGCGTCATAGTAAGTAATTTTGTATAAATATGCCCTTTAATCTCACTATAAATGTACCAAACAGAGTACATGTTGTCAGCCCCCTCCATCCAGAGTAACAACTTTATGTCACTTCTCACACTTTGCTCTGTTTTTGGGACTTGTGACATCTTTTTTCTCTGTTTTCGTTTTTGGGGTTGTAAAACTTCAAAGGTAATTGTCTGACTATTTTTAACTTTTGCATTGGTTACAGTATGTAATTGACATTGTAGTGGATATGTACGGTCACTGCAAGATGACTTGAGATTAAATTATGGTTCTCTCTTGGTTTGGGTTTGAACAGCTTTACACTTGTAGTTATACAAGAGAAATGAATGTTAGTGTGTCAAAGCCTTGCAGCTTGTGGTATTTTATCAAAAACAAAGACAACAGCTGATAAAACAAAGGCCTCTCTTATGAATTATTGATTTTTAACACATTAGTGCAATGTAAGTAGAAAACATTCATATTATGTTCTTTATTTTAAATTCTCAGATTAAGATTTTTTGATTATCTTGAAATCTGACCTCACCCAATAAATGTAATTGGCAATATACTTTTCATACTCCCTTCCTTTTCCACTGCAGCTATTAGGGTAAAAACATGTTACCTGGATATAAATATAACCAGGAAAATTGCTTGGAAAGATGCACTTGCTCTGAGGTTACTCTGAACCTTCATGGGGGGCTCTTTTTGTGGAAATGAAGCACTTAGAATAATATTCTCAGTAATATATTTCAGTCATCCTAGTTTAAATTCAACCACAGCTCATATTTTCCATTAATTTTAGCTGTATTAAATTGTGGACTTCTACTTCAAACCAAAGGGGAGTCAGTGAGAGGAGCTAAAGCAACATGTTTGTGTTTTAAACATTTTATATTAGAACGTTTTAGCAGACCTGAGTTCTGAGGGATGAATAAAAACGACTAGTACTCCTCAGGAAGGTGTGTTGTCAACAGGTTTTAAGTTTGAAACAAGAAGGTATGCTGTTGGTTGATGTGTTCTATGTGTGCAATGCTCTTTAGGGATAAATCTGTCCTAAATTATTAAACACCTGTTATTTTTTGTGATTGAAATTAGATTTTTTTTTTCCTACGGTATAACCACAATTAACAAAAATAAGATGTCACAACCTCAGAACAGTAGGTTCTCCTATTCAAGCTAATATATGTAATCACATCACAGTTACTCTTAGCGCAAATTTTAGACCTTCTTTACACTATTTATAAAGGAAAGTTGTTGTTAAAAAGTCATTAGTTACAGATTTATTACTGAAAACAAAGTTGAAAGACAAACGACAAAAAGCTCAGGGGAGATTAAAACGTAACGTTTATTTTTGGGTGCTAAAAGTTCAGAGGATATTTTAAATCAAAAGATCACTGCACCCTAAACATTACCTTTCTATTTATTAATTCCAGTGATGTAGTTTATAATGTATTGCTGCAACATCGACCGTAGGTCTAAAAAAAAAAAAGGGTTTTATCTTTAAAAATCTTGAAAGGAGGTTTAACTATGAGATCACTGATGAAATACTCTCCTGTTATCGGGTTAGGGTTAGCCATTTTGTGTCGGTGCTTAGGTTTAGTGTTGGTTTCTTTTATATATACAGGTTTAAAATAATGTGTTATAGATTTCTGTTTCACATTGTTAGTGGTTAATGTATACCATTAACCACTTTTCTAATAATGTTCATTTTGATGTTTTTTTTATTTTCTTAACATGTTTAGGGGAGACTTTTCAGTCAGCATTGCTACTTTCTAATTCTCTGGCATCAGGGTTAAATATCCCTCCAACAATAACCCAAAAACACGAACAAAAATGCTGATTGTTTTTATAAGCAATGCCTTAATTGTAGTGAAGATTTCTATTACCTCTGCTAGAATTAATTTGCTCTTGTGGGTTTCACCAGAATCAACAGGATTGTTGTGTGGCTTGAGCAATACAAAAACACAAAGACGTAATCTGAATTTGACTTAAATAACAGTGACATGTTATTGTTCATAACGTTGAAACCGTTGTGAAATCATCTGTCCCTTGACAGCAGTATAGGAGAAGTCTGACATGTCAAGTACTCCATTGAGAATAAGGCTCTGATATGAGGACCTTTGGTTCAGTGGCTTAAAAGTTAAATGTTCAGGGGTTATAATTTGTTTATTAGTAGATTGAATAAGCCTGAACTAAACTTAACCTCTGAATCTTTCTGAAAAAAATCATTTTGGCTAAGTGTCGGCATATAGACAGTAAACATCAGCTAAAAATAGACACCTGTGTGTGCGTTTTGGTCTTCTTCAAAACAGTCTGTAAGCCATCAGATGCCACTAATCATAACTGGAGTCACATTAATCCCATGTAGGAGCAGAGGTCAGCTAACCGCCCCCGCTCATCCTGACCCGCTCTCTGCTTCTCTACGTAAAACTGCACTGACAGTAAAGATGATTTAGTTATGCTGGCCCATCACACAGCCACTTGGCAGTCACACAACTGTGAGCATGGTCACAGTGAAGCCTCTCACTAGTCACATGATTTTTTTTTTTTCTTCTCATTCCCACTTTTGCTCTCGCCCACACACACATTCACTCGGCGAGCGTCACTGGGCCCCATGTCTCTCAGAGCTTTATCCAAACACAGCTACAGTTGCTACATGCTGCAATTATTACCAGATGGACTTTGGGAGGAAAATTATATTAAGGCTGCTTTTTCATTAGTGCGCCGCACACTCTCCTGTGGGACAAATGAGACAAAGATGGCAAGACGGGGAGAAACATTTTTTCATTTCCAATTGAATGCAATCAGCTGTCCTTGAACAGTTTATTTTGATTTCCGTTTATTGCTTTTGACGTTCCTTGAAATTATTATGTAGCTGCGTGTGTGTGCGTGTGTGTGCGTGTGCGTGTGTATGTGTGAGTGTGTGTGTGTGTTTAAAAAGTCCTGTTTATTTCTTTTCTGTTCTTGCATGTTCCTGATAACTGCCCCTCATTTCCACAAACAATCATAATGAAGCTACAAATCTATTGCTTTTTTTTTTCTCAGACAGCCTGAAATCATTTTTATTTATTAGCAGCATTCGGTGGACAATTTTAAATCATGAGATTTTTTTTTTAATCTCAGCACAGTCAGACTTTGAATGATCTATTAAAGGGTTTAACAAACAAAAATCTAACTCATTTACACCACACCACTCTTTTTTTGTCATCATCTATCCTTCTTCACTATATTAAGCTGTGCAGTGAAATAATCAGTAAATTCACTCCCAGTGCAATGCAGGGAGCCATCAGCATGCACTCATCCACTTTGAAGTGTCGAAGCACTTCAATGTAATTTTCTGACTTACATTTTCACTCCAGAGGCTGGAAAACGCTTTAGTATTAATTCATTATTAGTTGACTTCACAACAAAAGCCTTCTCAAAGCACTTAAGAGAAACGGATCCATTTTATATTTAATTGCGTACATCCAGTTCAGTTCAGTGAATTGGCGAAATGCAACTGAATAAAATTCTGTGTTTTAGCAGTTGTTCAAAACACACTCATACAAAAGCAACATTATAAGTACATGTTTAGTCATGGGCTGAGGGAAGAAACCCTCTTCATTAGGTTACTGATTTCTCTACCTTCATCGGTTAAACATTTGGATGCATTTTGAGGCTCTCGAGTGGGTTTTAGATCATCTGCTCCTGGTTTTTTGAGAAAGACAAGGTGTTGTTTCTTTTGAGCTTCTGACCTCATGATTTCAAAAGACATTGATTGCTGCCATGGCTGTTTGTTTAGATCAATGAACAGGAAATAAACATTGGTTTCGTGTTGGGCTATTTTTATTTAATCTTAGATGTTTTATCAATAAATAAATAAATAAAAAAAAAACATCTGTTTCAGTCTTAACCTGTTAATTTTCAATTATTAATATATAGGTCATTTGATAATGACCTATATAGCTGCATCCTAGTTCATATCTCACTACAAAAAAGCTATTTGTGAGTTACAGAGGAAGATTGTGATGAAATAAATCATATTCACTCCTATCTACATTTTTACAGTCCTTTTGCAGGATTTGATCTTTTTTTTTTACCGTCAATACGTAAGTTCACATACATGTGCTGATCTGTCAGTGTCATTGAATAGCATGTGTGTATTTATGTCTAAGTATCTCAGCTATGCTTTCTCGACATATATTGCACAGCTAATTATAAAGAAATATGTAAGGATGCATGTCAGCTATGTACATACATGTACCGTCTTGGATCCTTTCTTTCTTTACACACTTCCTCTCCCAAACTCACATACTCACACACACACACACTAAAACTATAGATAGGCTATTTCTCCCCAGTTCTTCACAAGCTAAATCGAGTGACTTTGAGACATTCAGTAGCTTGACTTTCAACCTCAATACTCAGCATTGGTGGTGTTCTTTACTTGTGTTCTGACTCTGCAATATTTATTTTGAGAACTTATCAATATAATATGTATATATTTGCAACTAGCTATTAGCTTGAGGCTTTTTGGTTGAGGTCAAAGTGAGGGTTGACAAACATGCTGTAGATCTCAAAAGTTCACACACCGTGTGGCTGCTTTTAAGATTGGAGGTCAACATGGGGACTAGAGCCAAAGTCAGGTGAGAAGGGTGCTGAGCAGGGAGCATTAATCGTTCAAATGTGTTGATGAGAGTTGAAATATGTTCTTTGTTGATAGAAGCATCATTATCTACTGTCACTTGTTACTGATTGATACCAAAGAAAACTCGCTGTGAGCAAAGACGGCAGACAGCTTTTTAAAATCGCCTTTTACTCCCGGATTAATTTAGCTCTTGTTATGTGTTTCATCTTGTGTCAAACGTACCGGGACACTGATGGCTTCAGGGTGTCATGCTCAGCAGTACTTTGTGTTCTGTGCTTTGTTCATCTCAGACCAGCGCAGCTCCACTCTGCCTCTGAGCAAAACATGCACTATAATTCATTTTAAAGTGGTGCCCAGCACCCTTCCCTGAGGCTGAAAAGTCAAATCCTTCTCGGTCTTCAGGTTTCTAACTGAATTCTGGTGGTTTTGAGTCAGAACCGACTTGCTTTTGGAACTGTTTATAACTTCAGTAGCCCCGGTTTACAATGAAGAAAAGTTGCTTGCTTTTGGAACTGTTTATAACTTCAGTAGCCCCGGTTTACAATGAAGAAAAGTAAACCTGAAGACCTCCTCGGTCTTCAGGTTTCTAACTGAATTCTGGTGGTTTTGAGTCAGAACCGACTTGCTTTTGGAACTGTTTATAACTTCAGTAGCCCCGGTTTACAATGAAGAAAAGTAACCGCATAGCCTGTGACTACCTTGCTTTGTGAGGCGGGGGTGTAACGAAGGTGGGCAGAGCTCTGCACCCTGCGGTGTGTTGCTCTTTTTACAAACACATGGAAATGGCAAAGGCATCTTAATCAGACCATGAAGTGTTTTGTGACAGAGGCTTATAAATTTAGCTCAAGGATGAAAATGAGCAAATGTCCATAAAATGCTACTAGTACAGGTGAATATTATTTCCAGTTAATTAGATTATCTGTAATTGATGGCAGGTGAGAATACAAAATGACTTGATGTTGAAATTCACTGAGTGTGCTTTAACAAAGTATTAGTTTATTGGTGTGCACATTCCTGGCACCAGGTTATCACAGCTTTCTGTTATTTGCTTTTAAACTGAATCATATAGTAAATATGTCGCATTATGGGTGGAATAGGTTTGAAGTAGAGATTAGAAATATGAGGAGGAGATTATTCATCTGAGGGGAGCCAAAAGTAGAGGGAAGACCCCTCAGAGCTCCTTGTACATAGACACAAAATAACAATAATGATAATAATTATACATATATATATATATATATATATATATATATAATATACACACACACACACACACAACTTTCTGTCTTGGTTTAAAACCTTCACTTTGCTTCATCAAGGTTTGGAGAACTCTTGAATTCACTTTCAGATGTTTTTTATTTAACAAAACAACACACAAGCAAATTATTAGGTAGCCTAGACCTTTGCATCAACACATGCACATAAATTACTGCATCTGCAAGAGTGGATATTCTTGTCCAAGTTTGTTTATTAAAGGTTCAAAGACAGCAGTCGGGTCATTCCTCATTTTGTCTCTCTGTAGCTGAGGTAATATGACTCTTAGAGCTAACATAGCTGCTCACTGTTTCCCTTATTACAGGATGCTACCTCCAACAAAATTCCAGTCGAATCTATATATAACTAAGATGCAGACAGTACATGTTAAAATAACATCAGCTTTCATGCCTGTGATTCATCTCTCCTGTTTTGTAATTAATGTAATCTGGTGACTTCTTGCTCTGTTAATGTGTTGTAATGGCTTTGCTGGTGATACAGAGATGATAAAGATGAGGGCAGTGTAGAAAATTACTGAAGATAAGAACTAAACTGCATTAAGTGCTCTATTTGTATACTTAGTGCTAATAATACCTTTGCACATGGGGCTGAAGATGGATAAGAGGTCTACTGTAGGTGAGGAAAAGAGGTGACGTATGGGTCCCAGGACAGCTGTCCTATATCTTGAGCCCAAAGGACTTCATCCAGAATTACCAATCATCAATCATGGAAGAGTTATTTTCGCAGGTCATAAACGGGACCTTTTTTCCCTCACTACATGGGAAAACTTGCAGCGCTCCTGTTCCTATACATGGCTCCTCGTCACCGGCGTCAGTCAGTCCAGAGTGATGCCTCCTTCCAGCCTGGCAGCTGGCAGCATGCTCGGACTGACAGACGATTAGGTTGCGACAGACTGAGTAGTAGTCGAGTCATCCCTGTTTAGCTCAACTCTTCTTCCTGTCGGTTTGCTATTAACAACTATTTCTGAACCTGTGATGGCATGACTCCTTTAGATTTGACTTATACTTCCAACGTTGCATTATTTACAAAAGCATGCAAAGTTGGCACTTTTAATGGACTTTTAATGCACTTCATGAGAACAGTCATAGACATTCATAAAGACTCGTTCATGTTCATGACAGATGTTATGTCATGGTTTTGTCAGTGTTATGTCAGCCTTATGCACACCCCTTCAAATAAAGTGTTACCGAAAAAAGTTACTCCCCTTGAATACGACTTTTAATATGTGCTACTGCTTTTGCACTGATGTAATTTGGA
>NW_015117952.1:0-7109 GCF_001443285.1 Poecilia latipinna
GTTTTACTCTTACTTGAGTACATTTTTATCTATGTATTTGTACTTAAGTAAATTTTTTGAGTACTTTCTCCACCACTGCCACAGGGTGGGAATGTTGTGTTCACAGCCTGATGCAGTAGCAGTGTTAAAAAACAGAACACAGTCACTGTATAATGAAAGTAGACCCCCTAAAATCCTTACATTTAAGAAATTTAAAAACAGAAGTTTGATCTCATTTGCTTCAAATAGTATGTAAAACATATCCATATTGCTTCATAGCAGATATTTAGACAGCTCCAATAACATACATTCAGTTGCATTTGATGTGGAATTAGGCCACATATGAGTTGATGCTTGGATAAAAGCTCCAGAGAGAAAACATTTGGAATGCCTCCTTCTGTGATAAGATTCCTAAGTGCAGAGAGAATCAATGTTGACAGAGATGCAGAGTGATGGCTTTGCATCATATCTTATCCCTTCTCTCCAAAATGTAATAACAGTTTTGGTGGGGAAAAAAGATACTTGCAATTGCTCATTGTCAGGAATATTTTGAAAGAAGGATTGTGCTAATATCACAAATAAACCCAGAGGGAAACCCAATTACAACATTAGGTTGACAATTCCATCTGAATAATGTGTTATCCTTTTCTCTTGGTGGAGTCGGGGTTCTTTGTTGATGCCTATGCTGCTGATGTGTAGACGTTCACAGGTTTTATAAGACGTATATTTCAGATGCTGTCACATTATGTCGATCCTGGTCTGTGTGAGAACTGAAGCTGAACTTTAGCTTCAGTGATGGTTAGCTTTAGGTCATAGTGAAGTTATCAGACTCAGCTGCTGTGTTTCTGTTCTGTTTCTGCCTCTTATTTTCTTTGTGGCATTTTGAGCTTGTTCAGATGGCAGCATGCTGAGAATGTATTTTACAGAGCTGGATGGCCTCAGGACCGTGACAAGAAAAGACTGGGAGACGTCCTTTATTGGATGATTGTAGCATAGCTTTTTGAGAAATAAAAGGGCCACATGTCATTTTCAGTCTCTTCATGTCCACTCTCCTCTTTCTCCGCTCTCTTGTCTTTTCAAAGGGTGTTGATGCAGAGTGCTGCATCAACACCCACAGCAGAAAAGAGTTTGTCCACAATGCTCCCCTTCCTTGTGAACTCTCATGACCCTAATGGGTAGCTCTATCCTGAGTAAACATTTCCTTGGATGCATGTAACCCTGCACTATTCCATCACTGCAATTTTGCTGTTGCAATGGTGGAATAGCAAAACACATCTGTGATTGGCTGGCTGTTCATCAGCATCTTAATGAATCACATTTATTATGAATTGATACTATAAAAATAAACTGAATCTGGAACAAAGGAAAGAAGGAAAACTCCTCAGCCAGGATTTCATATACACGTCACATAGTTAGGAATGTCATTAATGTCAACCTTTTAACGATCTATTTGAAATAATCTTGTTCAGAAGTGAATTGACTATGTAACCTTGGAATTTGAGTTTGTTGTAGATTTCCTCTAATCCCCACAGGGCCAGTAGTTTACATACTTTACATACAGCCTTATATGTAGTCATACATTCACTACATGGTGCTGAAGGTTCTAGAAGGTGCTTTAACCTAACTTTGCCCTTGTCCTCTTAACTTCCTGTTAGTGTTCATGAGTTTGGAGTTTGTCATTGCCAGCATACAAGAATTTGTTCCTCCACTGGGTTCATTGAATTGACTAAATATCTTGCACAAGGGGAAAGATGCTTGGAAAGAGTAGCAAATCTAGGTTGGGGAATTATTCAAGAACTGTTCATAAAACTAATAATAATAATCCGAGATTGCTGTTCAAGTAACTGTATAAAAGTTACTGTGCCACAGTGAATGCACCCTCTTAGAAAAGTATTTGAGATTTTCTTGAAGAAAGCAAAACATAAGTCAATTATGAAGTACTCTGCTGAGCGACAGTGACATTACCAAATATGAAGTGAGCTTCCAACAAAGACAGAACCAGGCGCTCCAGTGGACTTATTGAAGCTGAACTGAAATTATTCCTTATGAACAGGAGTCCTATGTTTTCTGGGGAGGATTTGATGATCACACTGGACAAACACTGAGCTAGTTGGCCACAATAACAAATCTGTATTGGGGGAGTCATGGTGAGATTGTACCAGGAAGTAACACTTTACCAACTAGGTAAAGCAGATGGTCTCCCTGGAGATTCTTTAATGTCACCACAGATGAACAGATGTCTGAAAAATGGAAATAGTTGGATTTTCCAACGGGAAAGTAACTTCAAACAATTATCAAATCTGGTTTTGAAATGGATAAAAGATGCTAACAGAATCAATCTGAGAAAGACTTCCCAAAGTCCTGACCTGAGTCATACAAAATAAACACTGCAAAATCAAATTTGTGCACCCTATTCATATTTTTAAAGCCAATACTGTTTTATGTTTTCCTCATGAAAAATAACATTACTATTGTCTTTGCCCTTTCCTTGTTCCTTCTCCTCTTATTACCCTTTTATACGTCTTCCCCTCCCTTCCACTTCAACCCATTCACCCTGATGGCTGGCCTTCGTCCTCCATGTCCTCACTGTCTCATTGTCCCATTGTCCTATATCCGGGACTGAGATCATCACAGACAATTAGAGAAGATGTCTTTTCCGCGAAAGGCCATAGGAGATGAGGAGAAGCGTGTCGGGGATGTGAGATGCGATGAAGCAGCGGGGGTCCTGCAGTGCTCTTCTAACTAAATGCCAACACGCTCGTTCAGTTTCTCCTCTCCGCCTTTGTTTTTAGATTTGCGTCATCTTCACTGCAGCTCTGTGTGGCTCATACAGGGGGGATGATGTATTCAGCTGTCGGGAGGTATTTAGTCTATTGTCTTTGTGAGCCTGAAGACCAGCTGAATGCTCAACTAAATGCTTCTTTGTCTGAAGAAAAGCTGAAAACACCGCTGACAAACAAAGCGTTTTTTGCTAACTTTTGTTCCCATATTACATCAAGAAGAAAGCGAAAACAATACAGTAAAGCTTTGTGGCCTGCTTTCTTTACTTTCCTGTGTCTTGATTTATGAATGGATGGACTTATCCGCACGGCGTTGTCCTCCAGCCGCCTCACACAGAAGCTTGTCTCAGGATGAATGTAGGCCACCGACATGCAGCGCTATTCAGCTCAAAAGAGGAGGATGAACGATTAAAAGACAGGAAGAGTTTTCTCCTCTCGCCTTAAATTACCAAAACCCACCACCCGTACGCCGTCTCCTATCCACCCACCATTAGCATACTAATTAGGTCAAACGTCTGCCTCCTTGGAGGACGGAGAGGGCGACTGTCTGTCCTTTGTTTCTCCTCTCTTCATTTTGCATCCCTCTAGAAAAGTTTTTGGAGGTAGAGGGGAAAGTTCTTTAAGAAAAAATGAAAATGTGAGACAATGACCCTGTTGTTGGTTTTGTTGTTCTCCATCTTGATATTAATTACCAATTTATTAAATGCAATTAATCGTGTTTTAAACAAAATATAATATATTGACAAAATAAGCAACATTTTCAATTCAGAAACTCTTTTTGCTGCTAAATTATTAAATAACTAAACATAAGAGCTGAACAACAGTGCTATTTTTGTTTTTAATCTCTTTTTTTTAGGTTCTTTTACCATCGGGGTAAAAATGTTATTCTATCCATTCATCTGTCAAGTTTTTCAGGAACTGCTGATCATTCATGGAACTTCTTTCCAAAGTGACATTAGCGTTGGGGACGTCTGTGCTGCTGCTCCATGTTTAGCACTAAGATGCTATTTTAGGCTTTAATAGCTTCACCTATCGGCTAACTCCTTTTAATACAGTCCAAACACAAATATAGTCTTTTCCAGAATCCATCAAATTAATTTTTTGAGCAGAAATTCAACCTCCAGGGAGCCAAGAGGTTGTCATATTCATGTAACACAATACAAATTCTAACAAACTGAAATCTATGTAATAAATGAATCAAAATTAAAATACTTCAAAGTAACAGTTAAAGTTCCAGGTTGTATATGACCACTATGTGGCTTTGAAAAGGTATAACATTATTGCAGCCTGTTATATGCAACAGGCTGAAATAATGGAGAAATAATTTGCCCTGCAATCGGCAGTTTGCTGGTTCGATCTCCACTCCATCTGCTTCTGTGTCCTTGGGCAAGACGCTTTCACCTGTTGGTGGTCAGGCTGCTTTCCAGTAGCTTGTCATCTGCATGTGTGTGAATGACTGACTGTAACGTGAAGAGCTTTGGGGGCCTGTACAGGACATTATTCCATCCATTTTCACCCTGGATAAGTCGCCAGTCTGTCACAACATTATCCCATAATAATTTTTATATATTTTTGAAGGAACTGATGGATAATTATTACAACTGGGAGGTTTTAGTTTCCAACAAGATCTAATAGCAGAAATAGTTAATCTCTGGTTCAGAAGCAGATCATTTGGTGAAAGTTAATCTTTTGGAAACTTTAAAGCATTAGGAGCTTCACTATATGTGTCACAACGCAGGTTTCCATCATGACTGAGTGAAAGACAAAATGTTAGAATGTACATTGAATTGTACAGTCTAACGTCTGTCTAGGTTTATTACACAAAAAAACAGAAAAATATAGTTATTTATGATTTTGTTTTCTGTCAGACAGAATTTAATTCAAGTAGATATTATAAATCACAGCTATCTACATGCAAAATATAGAAATGTTAAAGCAAGAAGAATTTCACATGTGTTGAATACAAATCAAAAAGCATTGCTGATACACAAATGGAGAACAATGCTTTTTTCAAAGGGTTCTCTCTTTATATTTTTAGGACATTTTGTGTCATCTGTTTACTTCATTGTGTTTTTTTGCCTAAGACATTCTTAGTGCTGGTCTCCTTAAGTTGAGCTAAGCAGTTGGATTCTCCTTATTGTTTAAAATGCTCTGGGTCCGGTACAGCTTTTTGTCAATCAGCACTGCAGAATAAAAACATTTCTCTCACTCAGTCACACTGGACGGCCCCTTGATGCTGAATAAGGAGTTGGAATGGCGAACCAAGTGTTGCTGTGGTGAGTGTTCATTGTTAGCATTACGAAGGTTAGAGTTGTGGACACGCAGTGGAATGGGTCTGCTCTGCTCTGATTATGGCTGACCGTGTGCTGATGGGACTGCAGGACTCGAAAGAGGCTCGCTGCATAAAAGTCTCCAGCAACACAGAAAAAGGTTACTAGATTTGTCACTTGTTTTTTTAATTAAAAAGTTGCTAGAGGTCTCTGGGAAATCACTAAATATAGCAACAGCATTTATAAGAAAGCAGCATCTCTTCTTCCTTCCTAAGCACAGCCCTGTTTGCCCCTTCTTCTCATCTCCACTCGGCCTTATCCCTCGGCATGTCTTGGCTCCGCCCACTTTGACAGAATTTTTCAAAATGTGTCAGGAGTTGGGTTTAGTTTTCCTAGGGGTCTTAGTTACACTTTAATAAGTCAGTGAGGACTTAGTGATCCTGATGGATGCATTCATGGGAGTCTGTCTCTCTTTTGGGATACAATTTAGGGTGAGAGAATATACCTAACTCACACCTACTGGTAAGATTGAGACTGTGCAACTTACTGCCAACTGAACTATTTTTTTAGCTGCCAGAAGACGCATATTAAACCCTTGAGTCAACCATTGATGTGCTAATTACAGTGTGAAGAATGCACAGGTGCTGCAAAGTACCAGTGGGAGGAAAATGTGTGAGGTGTGTGTATGTGTGAAAAATGAATCAGCAGAGAACAAAGAACACCAGACAGAATACATACTGAGGGGAGTAATCAGAAAAAAAAATAAAAATAAAGAACAGGGATTGAGAACAAGGTGTGTGGCAAATTTAAAAGAACAACTAACCTGGAAGGAAATAAAAAGAAAACTTTAAATGAGAAAATCTAATTTAAAAAAAACAAAGCAGATTTCAACTAATTAATAAATCTTCAACAGCAATGTAAAAATCTAAATGCTGAACTGAAACCAAAATTCCCCATAAAGGTTTGACTGAATTAACTGACTTAAAATAAATAGATACCCAAAACATCCGAAATCTGGACATAATGGTTACTTACTTTTTTTTGATAAGAATTAAACTAATTCAATATGTTTTCAGTTAGCAATGATAAGGTTCGCATTTAAAGCTTGTTTAAAGAGGATCTCTAATGAGAAGCTCAGGTCCAAAAAGCCCCTTTTCTGTTAATGAGAAACATTTAGCCAAGGTGACTTCACACTGAAACCACACACGTTGTTGAATAAACAGAACCAAATGTAATGGTCTGTTCTAAAACTTCAGCCTGTAAATATCTGCTAACATATAGTTTTATCCCACACTTTAACCTGTTGGTCTCAGGTTGTCATTCACAATGACAGGGGTGTCAAACTCCAGTCCTCAAGGGCCGCTGTCCTGCAGTGTTTAGATGTGCCACAGGTAAAAAACAGTGGAATGAAATGGCTTAATTACCTCCTCCCTGTGTAGATCGGTTCTCCTGAGCCTTACTAATGACCTAATTATTCTTTTCAGGTGTGGTGCAGCAGAGGCACATCTAAAAGTTGCAGGACAGAGGCCCTTGAGGACTGGAGTTTGACTCCCCTGTCACTAGAGGACCCAAATTTGGGTCACTAGAGGACCCAAATTTGGGTCCTCTAGTGACAGACAGGTTAAGTTAGCTAAAATAGATGCTGTGCATCTGATTGGCTCTTTGCTTCCACCGTTCTGATTGCTTAATTAATTTCCAACAAACGCAGAGTGATTTGACATATTTCTAGAACATCACTTCATATATGAACTAACCCATTGATACAAATTGTAAAAAGTACTGTTCTTAACACAGAGTCTTGAGGGACTCCTTTTATCATTTTCGGGTAACATACACAGCAAATTCCAAAGTGTTAGATTTCCAGTGTAAGTGTTGTATGTTAAAAATACAGTGTTAATTAAACAACATGAGTGTTAGTTTCCCTAACACTCACTAAAGAGTTCCAAAGAGTTAAACAAAAAGCAGTCCAGTCCAGTGTTGATTTCTAAATTAACACCAACAGTCTAAATCAACACTCATGTTGATGACTGAAGCCTGTTATGATGACTCCAACACATTTCTTCAGACAGATTGAACTTTT
>NW_015117952.1:9369-12063 GCF_001443285.1 Poecilia latipinna
TCTTACACCGCTAGTTCAAAGACCTACATTATTTTTTGGTTTATTTGTTGAGCTTTCTGACCGTGATGCTAATCCGGGTGAGTGTCGCTAGTTGTGCGCTGCTTTAACTTCTATCTGACCACTCCAGATGTCCTTTTGTTCCTGCATTGAGCCTCGATGCAGCCAAACTCCATCAAGTTTTTAAATGCCATATTAGATTTGTTGTGTTGGTGCATTTTGACGAGGTAATTTTCCGACCCAACTTGCAAACATCCCCATTCACTCAGAACATTACAGTTCCATACGACAGGATTTGTTGCTGCGCGGTTGCGCAGTGTGAAGGAAAGAGTAGATCAGCTGCACACACAGGCTGCGAATGAGATACAAGTGATCGGCAACAAGAGACCGTGATAGGCGATCACCGATTATACACTTTTTCATGGAAATAGGCCGATTATGATCGGTGGCCGATCTATTGGCACACCTCTAGTGTGTACATAATAATGACTCGAGAGTGCTTTGATTTTGGCAGATCTCTGCAAACATTTCTGCCCGTGAAAGGGAAGATGCAAATCTCATTAATGCTACATTGTACCAAAAGTAAAACACTAATTCAATTTCTACCTTTGCTTGTTTTTTAGGGGCACTTAAAAGAAATGGATCCATCCACGGAATCACACAAAGATACGGAAAAGGCACTCGAAGTGGGTTACTGGAGCCCCGGACAGAGGTGGAAATAGAAAAGTTAGAGCGACTAGGGAGGCAGCCAGCTCAGACTCAGGTGGGCAGGTTCCAAGATGGACAGTTACAATGATGCATGAGAGCTTTCAAGTGTGGCATATAGGTTATTAAAAATGTTTGACGAAAACGTAGGGTGAAAGCTATATACACAGCAAATTCCAAAGTGTTAGATTTCCAGTGTAAGTGTTGTATGTTAAAAATACAGTGTTAATTAAACAACATGAGTGTTAGTTTCCCTAACACTCACTAAAGAGTTCCAAAGAATTAAACAAAAAGCAATCCGGTCCAGTGTTGATTTCTAAATTAACACCAACAGTCTAAATCAACACTCAGTCTGGTTTTGATTTAGAAATCAAAATCAGACTGTTCCTCCCACAATTATAACATAT
This sequence comes from Poecilia latipinna, assembly GCF_001443285.1. Taxonomy (NCBI): domain Eukaryota; kingdom Metazoa; phylum Chordata; class Actinopteri; order Cyprinodontiformes; family Poeciliidae; genus Poecilia; species Poecilia latipinna. The sequence continues at coordinate 10,479 of NW_015117952.1, forward strand.
TTGTGACATCACTTCAGGGAAAGAGCGACAAATAGGGCAGGGGTTGCATTACAGGGGGCCCAAATGGGAAGCAGAAGATGCCTTTAGGGATTCAAGTTTTTTTTTCCACATCTGAAGAGAACTAGAAAAGGAAACACTCTCCTGTTGAAAAATGTGTATGATACCCCAGTAAATTATATAGTAGGGTGCCGTGCCCCATTGTTGACTCATGATTGCTAAAAACCTTACCAGACTGACTGATTTTAGTGACATAGTGGGTGTAAAATATTGAATAAAATGTTGTGCCACATGACTGGCTTTATTTTCACTCTTATATTTAACTTTATGACACACAAAACTACAAATGAATCGTCCTTGTTGTCTCCAGTGCATTCTGGGTAAAGCTTGTCACCAACGTCATCATCAGTCACTTGGCAACAAATGGCAAACTAGCTAGAGCATTTCTACGGACTACGTTAACATGTTTTGAATTTGTGTTGTTTCATCATTAGTGACCAGTAGCCTGATGTCTCTCTTCTCTTGGTTTGTTGTACTTCATATTAGATGGATATCAGAATTACAGAGTCGCTCTCTCTGGTGATGAAACTTGTTAGCTCTGCTGTTGCGGGCTTGTCCATGTTGTAAAGTTAAATTATCATGAGTTTTATTATTTGGGCCCGGTCATTAGCCCCGCCCCCTGGCCGACGCAGTCTTGTTCCACTACTGCGTCACATGTTTGCCTGAGGAGCGAAGGCAGCAGTATGACGTCTTGTCTGGAGTTTATTATAACAAGGTAAGTTCCATGTTAAAATGATCATTCTTTTGAATATTTTTTATGGAGGCATTATTTTTCCGTTTACGCAAGAGTATCAATTTATATACATAGTTTGCTTAACGTACGTTTATTTGTTTGGATATCACGGTATATACGACTGTTTATTATCTTAACCAAACATTGAAACTGTCAGGAAAATCTGGAGGCCATTTGAGTTAACATTATTTAGCTTCAGGGTCGTTTTCTTTAAGTTTTTGGCTGTAGACTGCAAAACAGGGGCGTGGCTGTGCTGGACCATTGGCTTGATCTATGCCACAGGTGTCAAACTACAGTCCTGGAGGGCCACTGCCCTGCAACATTTAGATGTGCCGCTGCTGCACCACACCTGAATACAATAATTAAGTGATTAGCAGGACTCTGGAGAACATATCTACAGTGAAGAGGCAATTAAAAACTCTGGTGTTTTGTACCTGTGGCACATCTAAAAACTGCCTAAATGTTTTTTCTTTGTTAGTGTGTCATGTTGGTGACTGAAGCCTGTTATGATGACTTCAACATTTCTTCAGACAGGTTGGCACGACTTTTAATGCTGTCCAGAATATTTCTATAAGCTGACTAATTTCTTTAGTAATTATTTGACTTTTTTATGCTTTATCTTGTAAACTGCGTGGGCAGAGTAATTTGAATCAATATGATGGTGACACACAGAGGTGAGTCTGATTAGTTCACACTTTTTAAAATATTTATTTATTATCCTAATGTTCCTGCTATATTTCTTGTTTTTCCTTCCAGGCTGGAAGTCTTCCTCCTTCATGTTGGTAAAAACAAGAG
>NW_015117953.1:0-2221 GCF_001443285.1 Poecilia latipinna
GAACGACCAGGGAACATCAACGTTTCCTCTGCCGCGGCGCTCAGACCAGACGCCACGCTGAGAGGAACCGACCCGCCGGGCCGACAGGAACCAGAGAGAGGAACCGACCCGCCGGGCCGACAGGAGAACCCGGAGACCGGCTCAGAGAGACACAGGACTGACCAGCAGCTGCTGAAGAGAGAAACAGGAAAAATGATCAGAAATCACCAAACCATCAACAGGCAGGTGAATGGTAACTGGTAACCAGTAACAAACTGGTAACCAGCGCATATTGAACATGAATGACAGAAGTTCTGCTGATGGTTCCAGTTCAGAGTTTTGGGTCAGAACCAGAACCGGGATCTCAGTGTTCTGGTTTAACTCCAGGAAGTTCTGATTCCTTTTAAGGTCATGGAAGAGAATCTAGTTCACAGTGAGCAGAAGACATCTAGATATTCTACATCTATGTTTAACTGAAATTTTAAAATCTGTTTTCTGTCAAAGAAACTAATTTAAAATGTTTGAACCTAATTTCACACCCAGAACCTCCAGAACCAGCCGGAGCTTCAGCCGGTGACCCGGATGGAAACGCTCCGGGTCACATGACCTCTGGCGGCGCCCGGTCGGTCGGCTTCCCGTTTCTCCGTGGATTTCTGGCTTCCTGCAGGTTTTCATCTCTGAATTTGGCCTCATTAATGCAGATTTTAAACAAATGCAGCGTTTCCAGTTCCTTAAAACCTGTTAATTACAGTTGCTGGTCGGGATTTCTCCCCCACATTAGACTAAAACCCTCCTGCAGCTTCTTCTCTCCCAGATACAATTTCATGCTTCACAAAGTGCCACGACTTTAATTTCCTCGGCTGCTGCAGCCTGTGGAGCTGGCAGAGAACAACAGGTCATGAAAACAAACAACTGAATGAATGTGAAGGAGCACCGGCTCTGAGGAACGCAGGCTGGTCTGGGGTCAGAGGTCACCGGAGGCTGCAGGCGGAAACGTCTCCAGGTTTACTGACCGAATCTGAGGAGAGGAAGAATCAACATGGAGAAAAAGAAACGCTTTAATACGGAGAATAGCTTCAAACTAAACATTCAGCTTCAAACTAAATAGCTTTGATGTTCTCTGGACTTGATAAAGCGCTACACGAATACAGGTCATTTAGTTAAGTTAAATATTCAGGTCTAAACTAAATATGAATGAACATGACGGTGAAAAAATGACTGAAAAATCAACCCTCATTGTGTCTCATTAATGGCTGAATAACAGAAATTATTGCTGTTCATTTTTGACTGGGTAACGTTAAAATGGCGCCCATGTGTTTATGGTGGACGTTCAGTTAACAGGAAGCAGAAACCAGAGGAAGCCTCTAATGTGAGGAACTTCCTGCTCCTCCTGGTCCGTTTTCTGGTTCTGGTGAAGCGTCCCGCTCGGTGTGGGTGGAGGAGGAGTTGGGCTGTTTGCTGTGCTTTAATCATATTTCACGCCGACCTCACTTATCTTCCTCTGCTGTTGTTTAAGGCCTGTCAGAGCAGATATATCAGCCGCCGCCGGCCTGCTGCAGCGCTCTGAGGCTGCAGCACATCTTCAGGGTTCACACGTCACGCTGCAGCAGTGGCTACGTATCCACTTCATCCAGTTTCTGCCTTCCTCAGAGGAATCAGACAAACAAAAAACACTTTTTATGTGCTCTGAGCCGGTTTTAAAGCCAGAAAGAGTCAGGATGTTTCCCTCCTGATGGTCCGGTCGACCCAGTTCTACTGGAACCAGAACATCTGCTCCACCTCCAGCTGCTCTGAGTCAAACCAACCTGTTCCCCTCCTGGCCTGTGGGGGCGCTGCACCAAGAACCTCTGAAGGCACTGAGAGCAACTTCCTTCTTCACCAGATGGAAACAAGATGGATGCGTCAGATTTTAGCATTGGAGGATTTCTCTTTAGGCTAAAGACCAGGAGCCATTTCTGCTGCTAGTGCTAGGCTAGCACGTTAGCTTTGGTTGGATTTACCCAGAATGCCCTGCGCTGTGGTCCACTTCCTGCTTGACATTCACATATGCATTCAAACCGACCCAAAATAAAAAGTTAAAAGCTGAAATGGCAGCATATAAATAAAACTGGAGAGTAGTAGGAGAATGTAGCGGAGTGTAAAATGGCTACAGAGCTACATCAGGATACCTCAAGCAGTCAGGCAGCCCCTGCAATACAAACCTTACAGAAACAGATTTAATGTATCATATTTAGAGGAATAT
>NW_015117953.1:6034-12060 GCF_001443285.1 Poecilia latipinna
AAGTTTGACTCTTTAACTGAAAATGAATGAAAACAGTATAAGAATCAAAACTTGCTGAGTCCGACGGAGATGAACTGAAATAAAGAAACAAATCAACGTGAAGCTCAAACTCTGACGGCAACCAGCAATCGCCATTCAGAGCTTCATTATTTCACCGAAGCTTCGACAGATCGTCTGTCAGGAACTTTAACTGAATGCTTCTGCTCCAAACAGAAACATTCAGAAATTATTTGACCCCTGACCTCTGGCATTTATCAACAGTAAGATGATGAGCTGAATCTGAACCAGCGGAAACTTCAAACTCTTTCATCAGTGGGGGTCAGAGGTCATGCAGACACCAAACCCCCGAATAAGCCTCAGTGATCTATCAGTGCAGCACCTGAGCCACGCCGCCATCTTGTCTTCATGACTTATAGAGGAGGCGGCCGGCGATATTTCCTGTCGCCTCTGATGGCGGTGGAAGCCATTTGTCACAACAGCTTTACCTTCGCTGGAGGAGAAAACAGGAAATAAATGATGGCCACCTTGATCCCAGCTGGCCACTAATCTTTCCCAGACGAGCCGCTGAAGTCCAGACGGCCCGACGAAACCGCCGCTGGTCCTGGAGATGAACACCAGAGAACCAGATGCTCCTGTTGGGAAAGAGAAAAGAAACGCACGTCTGAAAACCGTCAGCAGTTCCGGAAGTTGCATATTTTTCGCTTATGCAACTTTTATGCAGGAGGCTGAAGAAGAGGAGGGTTCTTTGGTCTTCATCCAGATGTCATGAGGTAATTTCCTCCTGATGTGACGACGGAATGATGAAGCAGGAACTGTGAACATTTATTAGCTCATTTTTCAAAATTATTCTGTTGAACCACATTTAAAAAGGAATGTCTGACTGTTGTTTCTGAAACAACCGGTCAGAGCCAGGAGGCGGGTCTTAGCGCTGTCAATCATCGTATGCAACTCAGACCCTCCCCCTTGTTCTCTTAGCTGGTTACCACAACAAAGCTTGGTATGAATGCTAAGGCTAGTTAGCATAGCCGATGATACACAGCTTTGCTGTAATGGAGCCAGCAGCACCTTGAGCAGCGTATACGTTGAGTGATTGACAGCGCTAAGCCTCTCCTCCTGGCTCTGATTTGTTGTTTTTGGCAGGCTGCATTTCTTCAGAGGCATTAACAGCTCGGAGCAGGAGGAGATGGATCCTTTCACAGGTTATCTGTTTCATGTCACACAGACAGTCTTAACTATTATGTAAAAACATTTTTGTAAAAGTTTCATAATGCAGCTTTAACAGAGAATGCCAACAGTTTTATCCTGGCGTGTCTTTCCCATCGGCTCTGGCTCAGCTCTTCGTCTTTTCTGGTTTTGTTGCAGCAGCAGGTGAGTGAGCGTTGCCTCCCTGCAGAAAGCAGAGGCCCGTTTATGTGACTACAGTGCCACCTTGTGGTTGGTTGTAAAACTTTCCAGTTAAAATCCAAAACGGGTTTCGTCCAGTTCGGACATAAACCTGTAATTATTTAAATACATCTAAGCTCTTAGGAATTTATAATTTTCTCTCCTCAAACATACTTTAATCATATTTATTCTCCATCTGATGTCTTTTATTCAGTTCAAGCAGTTATTTTATTTTATTTTTTTTTTAATGTGTGCATCTGTAGGCCTGCCTCAATAATAAAATGAAAATGGCAGGAGTATTGGCTTGTATTAATTGATTCGAGAATTAACTCCCCAAACGCAATGCTTAGTTTGTGCTAAACAATCTCCACTAGAGGGCGCTGTAGGCTCAGTGTGTAGAGTCGGGAAAGCTTGAACGGCTTCATTAATTTCAACCATACAGCTGCAATCGTTGTAATCAAATGTAAACCCAGTGACTTTTACACCTAGCATAACAGTAGGGTTCATATTTAAACCTCCATGTTAGGAAAATAACTTTTTAAAACGTGTTTAAAATTCAGGCTTTCTATTGGAGCTCAGCGAGTCACGTGACCAGAAATGAACACGTTGGTTTCTTTTTCAAGCAAACCTTTAGTCTGATTTGAGTCATTTATCTTTATTTCCTGCTGAACACATCAGTTCAGTCTAAACTTTATTTTCTATTTACACTGCTTGTTTTTTGAGCGATAAAAAAATCTAAACATGTTCCGAACCGTGAGTGAAAATGGGATGGTCGAGGTTGAAATGGTTACCTCCCCAGTTAAATGGGTTATCGCTTCTCGGCCTTTTGGCTAAGATCAAGTGTAGTATCTGTTCTTATCAGTTTAATATCTGATACGTCCCCTACCCGGGGACCATATATTAAATTGATTTTTGGAGCAGGGAGATGGAATAGGGGCTTGCTCCGTCCACTCCACGCATCGACCTGGTATTGCAGTACCTCCAGGAACGGTGCACCCCCTCAGCTGTTACATGGAAAAGTGATGTCATGATGCTAATGAGTGAGTAGGTACCTGTATGATGAACTTTATTTGTGCATCTGGAGGCCTGGCAGTAACAAATAAAAACTGATCTGGCTGCCTTCAGGTGGCAGCTCAGCCTGCTGTATGCAGCATACCGATGGAAAGTTCAGAGAAAGGAAGAAAAGTGCAGGGAGAACCATTATCATCACCATATGGTACTCAGACCCTCCCCCTTGTTATCTCAGCTGGTTACCACGACAAAGCTTGGTATGAATGCTAAGGCTAGTTAGCATAGCCGATGATACACAGCTTTCCTGTAATGGAGCCAGCAGCACCTTGGGCAGCGAGATAAGGTTTGATCAGGACAAACCTCATCTTCTTTTACTGCTCTCTAATTAGCAGTAATTTCAGCTGTTTTCGGATCAGCTCCGACACCTGGGCCGATGTTTAGGTCTGATCCGCCGAGCGAATGCGTCTCCCTGTTCTTACCTTCACATAGAAAGTTCTCCTGGATCAGTTCTGCTTCTTTTGGTGTCTCTGCTCTGTCTTGTCAAACCTCCACTTGGTGCAGGGGCCGCTGGTACCGAGCCAGGTTCTGTTTCAGCCAATCAGATGAACGGACCCCCCTCTGGGGTAACTAGTATTATACTGAATGGAGTATGTAAGTCAGCAAACCCCACATGCTACTGACAGCATTAAAGCTAAGTAGATCACAGCGATCATGCTAACGCCCTAAATGGGCTGGCACAGATGCGCCATCTTGAAAAAAATACACGTATATTTAGGATATGATCCATATCGTCTTGGTAAGAAAGACTTGTCGTCCCAGGTAGCAGGTGATGATAACTCAACATTGAATTATAGTCAGAATGGTTGATTTTTGATTGCGGTTGACAACCAATGGTGGATCAATCATCCAGTTGCAGCCAAGCAACCAACGTTGGGCAGATTCATCGAATCAAAGTTGTTTTGAGGTTGAACTCTAATGACTGAAATGCCAACGTCTCATCCAGGGTTTTCCAGCAGGTCCTCCAGGCAGGCCCTGCAGGTTTTAGGCATTCTCCTAATTCAGCACATGACTTTCATTGATGGCTGATTAACAGGTTTTGCTGATTTGCAAACAGCATGCAGGTGAGTCTGACTTGAGGACCAGGGTTGGGAAAAACCGATAATCCATTCTGAATCAAAGTACGCTGTCTGCCCTCAGGTTCTGCTACTGAAAGGTTTACAATCTAAAAAGATTATTTTAATCAGCCGAACAGTCCAGGTTCTGATCTGAACAGAACCCGGGCGAACCGGCGGATGTTATTATGTTTACAGGTGGAATGACTAATATTGTACAGTTGGGGTTATTTTGTATTAGAAATTAAAAATGTGGAAAGTATGGTTCATAATGTAAAATTATCTGGTTGAGCTGATTAATATTTTCTCTCCATCTTTATGTCATTATAATAAACCAACCTTCATTGGAGCGCGAGAAGTTTTATTTCTTTAAAGCTGGAAGTGAAAAAAAATTTCAGTCCAAAAATGAAACCTTTACAGATTTTATCTCAAATTTAAGATGAAAACCTGGACAAAAAGTAGAAAGTTAGATAAAAATAGAGATAAACTTGAATATTTTAAATAGTTTTTGTCTAACCAAGAAGTTTGTCTTATTTTTCCGTCACATTTAAATAAAATTGTCTTGTAAATTATTATTCATATCCCTCAGGTTAATCAGATTAGAGGTATTAGTCAAAGCGTTCTGATAAGGCTGCCTCTTTTCCATCACCCTAATCTGCAGAGCAGGATGAGGAAACCAGCCCGTTTTATCTGCAGGTGAGTTTAGTTTGGCGTTGCCATGGCGATACCTGAAGCTGAAGTCAGAGAGCCTCCTCAGGTTTACGGTTTTCAGCAGCAAAACGCAGGAAGAGGAGGCAGAACATCTGGACCAGAACCGGACCAGAACACCAGCTTCTGTTTGCTCCGTTACGTTCAGGGAGGAGAAATTAGATTATTATACATACATGAATGCAAATCAAGATATACGTGTGTTTGCATCAAAAACACGTGTGAATCTGGTTCTGTTTTTTTGTGAATTATGTTTTAGCTTCGTAGGTTCTGCTCCGACATCGATCAGGGGAAACGGACCGGCCCGGTTCTGCTATAAATACTCCCAGACCGTCCTTCAGCAGTCCTCCTCCGCCTCTTCATCGTTGAGCAGCTATTTCTGTCCAGCGGTGTCGGGTTTGTCTGGTACCACAGAACCTGGCACCTTCTGGACCGGAGCCGCAAACTGAAGACCCTGGAGGAGGAGCGGTGAGGACGGGATGTGGTTCCTGCAGGTTCTGTTTGGTCAAATTCCTCAGATTTTAATTCATTTTTCTGCCATTTCTTTTCTAAAAAAATGGCAGAAAGTATTTTTCAGTTTTTTCTTTCAANCCTTCAGGTGCGACGACCGGGAGAGGTCTGTGGAAGCTCAACCGCTCCCTACTGGAGGACCAGGTTCTGGTCAGCCAGTACAGGGAGCGGTACCGCGAGTGGCAGACCCTCCAAGACCTGTACGAAACACGAGCACAGTGGTGGGAGATGGTAAAAGGTAGGACCCAGACTTTTTTTAGACAAGCAGGAAAAAAGAAAAAGAAAAAAGAACAAAGATGCATGATGGGGCTGCAGAAGCGTTTACAAAGATATCACTTTTTAAATCAACAGGGAATGGATTTTAATAAAGAAATAAGAGAAGTAAAGAAAGAAATGAGCATTTTAGCAGAAATAAAGAGTAAGGGAGTTATTTTAAGAAGTAGAGAAAGAGAAATAGAAGAAGGAGAAAAATGCACTAGATACTTTTTAAAAAAAAAATAAACAATCCGAGTTTCATATCTGAATTAAAGTTAGAAAATGGTGACATTGTGTCAAACATAGAGGAAAAGAAAAAAGTAATTGAAAACTTTTATAGTAAATTATATACAGGAAACGTAGTCAACAAAGAACAGATAAACGAAACTCTGAATTTTCTTGAAAATGTTTTAAAAGAAACTAGTTTTTTAGAGCAGGATTTTACCTTTTAGAGCTTTTTAATTCTTTGAAGAGTTTTAAAAGAGGAAAATCTCCAGGCTCAGACGGACTCCCTTTAGAATTTTATTTAACATTTTGGGATATTTTAGCATCGGATTTAATTGTTGTTTTTACCGATTTTAATAAACTCGATACACTCCCAGATAGTTTTAGAACAGGAATAGTCACACTTCTATATAAAGACAAAGACAAAAGAGACCTAAAAAACTGGCGACCCATCACCCTTTTAAACGTTGATTGTAAACTTTTTAGTAAACTTTTAGCAGCCAGGATGCGCCGAGTGTTGGGGGATTTAATCCACCCGGATCAAGCCTGCGCGGTGCCGGGAAGGAGGATCACGGACAGCCTCGTACTGATCCGAGACACCATCTGTTTGGCGAGAGACAGAAACATTCGGCTGATAGTCTTAAATTTAGATTTTGAAAAAGCTTTCGATCGGGTCTCGCACCAGTACCTCTTCCAGGTACTGCAAAAAATGGGTTTTCCTGGGAGGTTCGTAGCGTGGGTGGGACTGCTGTATAGAGACATCTCCAGCAGATTCATGGTTAACGGGTTTCTGACAAAAGCAGTGAAAGTGAACTGCGGTGT
>NW_015117954.1:0-12037 GCF_001443285.1 Poecilia latipinna
TCTTTGCGCACAGCATTTTTCTAAACCCGGGCATAGAGAGGATTTAACGAGTCAAAAGGTTTTAAAGTTCAAGAATTTTTCCTCTCTTAACAATTGGGGACTCGTCCGTTTCTGAATAAGTGCTGTGCGATTGACGCTGGGACCGCAGTGGGCGACTTTGAGCTCCGTGTTGGCCCACGATACAGGTGCGTCTCCTGATATGAGTTTGATTTCTCTTTGACGCGCTGGTTTGTGGCTTCGACCGGATCTTTGGTTTGATTGCAGAGAAAGGATTGTGTGATTTTTCTTTTTTGGATCTTAGTGCGGGTTGAATCACCCTACTCCAGGAGTAAAAGGACTGAAGCGGGTTGAATCACCCTACTCTGGGACTCTGAATTGAGTTGCCAGGAGTGAAAGGACTGATATTGTAGGAACAGGCTTGTATCAGCCTGAGAGTTTGATCCACTCTAAAGGGACATGTTATTCGGATTTGGCCGAGTGTTGTTCGGATTTGGCACTGGTTGTACTGCTTCGTTGTGGTTCGAAGAGTACGTTAAATTGTAGGGTCGGTCCCCCTCGAGTTTTGCCCTCGACTCGGAAGGACGGGAACAATTTTGGGTGTGTAATCCACCTGTGACGACTAGCGTTACGAAGGGACAAGAGTGAGGCCCACATGTTTGTTATTTTATGACACCGGTGTCCGTAGGGATTTCTTTCGTCTGAATGAGTTTACTGTTTTTGTGTCTTTGTGCGTCTCACTAACCTTTTTGTGTGTTTACTGTTAATTATTTTTGATTGCGGCTGGTGAAGGTTTTATTTTTCACTGTGGGGCGGAAGGAGCAGTATGCATCGCTGCCCCCCCGTTTTTGTGGTGAACTGGGACATTGGATCAAACAATGTCCCCATAAACTGCCAGCACATGCGGAAGAAGGTGTGTTGTTAAACTCACCAGCACCACAACCTCTGAATGCTGCACTGATTCCATGGATGGTGAATGAGAATATTTTATGAAATGTTATTACATGTTTTTGCTGTATGTTATATTGCTAAATGTATGTTAACACATGGCCTGTTGGAGCACATGGTTTCTGTGGGACAGAGATTTCTTCTCCATTTTGGTTACAGGTTTTACAGGTTCTGTGTCACAGAGCAGGGGGCCTGATTGACCACTCCATTTGCATTTGGGAGTGCTTCAGTTCTGTTAACATTGACATTTCCAGCTCACTCTTTCAGGATTCTTGGATTTTGATGTGAATTTCTTTTAGAACTGTGTTGAAATGAAAAGTACAAATTAACAGATTTACAGATGTTTTTACTTTCTCAGCGGGAGAAATGTGTGGCATCAGTTCCAGGCTGGAGCACTGGAATGATCTCATTGCTTTTTTATGATATTGTAACATTGACAATCACTTCAATTCCTAGGTTTCCTGACACAGGATGGAACACCCTCACTAATCTGGACGGGAACCAGAACTGATAAATATGATGTTTTTCTCCTTGACAGTGTTTTCTACACTGTTAATGTAGGACATGTTGGAACACTAATGAATGACTTTGTTTCTTGTAGGACGATCTTCGTGTGCAGCCCATTTTTTCATATTACATGACCACATGAAGGTTTTTGGGACTTTCCTACAGGGGGTCTAGTTACTGGGTAGCCATTTAATAACAGTGAGCTATTATGACATAAGGTTGTGTGTATAAAATGGAGTTTTTGAAATAGGTTCACTCAGACCTGAACAACATTTGAACTACTGGATAATTATGTTCCTTTCAAGCATGGTGTTATAATAATTGTGTTTAAAACTTTCTACAGGATGAATTTTGGTTTGACATTTGGGTAAATATGTGTTTGGAAGATGGAACCAGTACAAATTGGGAGGTTCTAACTTTATGGTTCACAAATTTTTTATTTTACACATTGGAGTGTGACGAACAAATTACAGGTGAACATGGGCGTCTTTTCAGTTGCTGTAAGTGAATTACACTACTTAATGTGTTTGCCCAATGTCATCGAGGAGAATTGGAAAGTATATTTCTTACATTATAGGTCAACTAATGTAAAGATGCCTTCAAATACTGAGAATGGGGTCGTGTTCCTGCTCTCACGAGAGTGTTGGGGCAGATCACACCTCACTTTGTTTGGTCTGCTTAATCTGGGGTAACATCCTGCATCTTTCTTACAATGGGGTGTTGAAGAGTCTGCTTGAGTGTGAATGAGAGTGAATGTGTATGCTAATGGCCATTGATGGGTTTTAGGAAGCGCTTTGTAAATATGACGTCACTTTAGTGAGTAGCTGTGTGATATTTTTCTTATTTTAAACTATTTAGGGACAGTAAAGGTTTTGTTTCATAAATTTACTTTTACTACTGCTTTACAGACAATTTTAAAGGTGATGATTACATATTTTGGTATCACAATGTGGGTAAAGCTGAGTCGTCTGCTTTTACAGTAGAATTAATATGAAGCAAGGATTCAGCCTTGGCTTAAAGCAGATAAGAATTAGTAACTGAGAAACTGTCTCCTCCATTTTGACTAACAACACTAACAAACTAACCTAACTTCTAACTAAATTAACTTGGTTTATGTGTTGCATGGGTAACTNATTGGANATGTTGNAATTNTAGCATAATGGGGAAAGTTCTTTAATTTTAGTTTTCCACCTCTAAATTGTTTTTCTTTTTGGAAATAAGAAAAACACAGGGGGATATTATAAAGATAAGAGAATACTGATAGAACTTTGAAATTTAAAACATCCCAGTCTATTTTGAATACTAGATGGAAGATTTGGAGAAATGGTGGAACATGTTACAATATTTTAGTTTTTCAGCAAATTATAACAGTAACATAGATTCAAAATTGTTTTCAAAATGATAATTTTATTATATCAACAGGGGGAGAAGGAGAAGTAGACCCTAATTCCTGGTAAATTTTTGGATATGGTTAATTGTAAATTAGTTAATCAATAATATTGAGTTTTTCATTCAACAATAGTGAATCATGGATTTCTTTAGGTAAAAGCCCTTACATTACCTTCCTGCTTGACTAAAATATGGTGTCTGTGATAGAGAAGTTCTTACTAAATTTAAATTAGTAATCTAAAATTGAACAGCTTTTAAACAACATCTATGCCATGTTTATTTACATTTAAAATTGTTGATGGATTTCTGCATCACTGCTGATTTTGATTATATACAGTTGGGTGTAAATTGTTAATTTTGAGGAAAATTTTGGTTAAAACTGCTATGAAATTCAAATAAAATGTGAATAACTTCTGAAATTTAAAAATAGGACTTTGTCTTGAAGCGTGGGACAATGATAAGGATGTTTGGTATTTAGTAGAACAATATGAAATTCATAATTATTTGACAAAGTGCAATTCAATCACAACTTTTATAAGTGTTAGTACTAGGACATTCTAGATTTGTTCTAATTCTTTAATGAGTTTGTGAGGTTGTGATTTTAAAATTTGTAGTTGATATTTGGCACGGGCAGAGTGAATGTCATCGAGGTATTGACGTATTGATTTTGAACAGTAAGTGTCATTATTTTCTTAATTCTGGCACATCTGATGGTGGAATGTTTTAACACATTTCTATGTTTATTCTTTTTGCAGTTCAGGATTTGGGGCAGTCGGCCGTTTGTGCTGTAACAACAACAAATCTAGAGCCACAAGGGAGGATGCATCACAAGATAAAATAAAATTTTAATTATAATAGTGATAGTAACAAAATGTAGCATACATAAGTTTTGATTTTTTAATTACTTTGTATTATTTTTTCTCTGGCAGTTCTCCTTCCTTCTGACTTGATGGCGATCTTGGGGGCAGGGTCTTTCAAGCTCAGAGATCATGGGACGGTGTGATTAGAAAGGATCTTCTTGATTACCACATCAGGCCGCTGTTGTTGCTGCTGAACAAGGACATGACGATGCTGAACTGTGCCCATCTTCTGCTGGACTGCTGTATGAAAGCCAAAAGCTATTGAACGATTACTAAGGTCAGTGAAGATGAACTGTTCTCCTGTTGTCACGTGAGGGCAAAGTGCTGCTCACAGGACCTGGCAACAGATGTCTGCTTTGAGTGTTGCTTTTCACACCTGGCTGAAAACAAAAGGGACTCAGGCGTTATCTGTGAGAGTCCTCTACGGCCTGGAATCAGCAGGGAGTCGGGACCACAAAGATCAAAGCTTTTTGTCCAAACCCAGACGGGGGTTTCAGAGGATGACTGATCTGCTGTGTTTCTACGTCCTGCTCTGTCGACCACGAAAGGCTGACCAAAGTTCATCAAAGAGGGACTGTATCCAGATGTTTCTGCACTGCGGGAATGACTGCTACTCTGGACACCTTCTGATTCAGCAGATAAAGAATTGGGGCATGGCAAGTCGCTCAGCAGTGGTCCTGTTGTGTGTTCTCATGTTTGATCCTGGATTCTCACCTCTGATCATGTGACCTGAGCGCCAAAGCCCACTCCTGGGGTTCCCTTCGGTCTGCAGGTGGGAGACGAAATGGATGCCAACAAAACTTGGTAATAAGTTCTTTTTAAATTTTTGTAGTGTGTGATGCCATTTTTTATCTCTCCTTACTTTAGTTATAGCACAGATGCACCCTGTTGCCTTCACATCCTGAACCCATGCTGTGAAATGCTAAGTGTTGAGGACACCCCATCTCCTGGTGTCTGAGGTTTTACAATGCGGTTTGAGGGTTCGTGTGACCCAACGGTTACGACTCTGCATTTCTCGGAAATGCATTAACTTCCTCCATGATTCACTCTGTCTGTCTCACAAGTTGCTAATGTGTTTTTCCCTTCCTGCCTGAAAAGAATGGGCAGGGGACTAACTATTACAATTACATATTTTTTTTCTTAATCATAGCTGACTTGCATTATGGGATCCGCTTCAGCTGCAAAATACGATGATCTAAATTTTATTTGGCTCATATTACAGTGGCTACCATTCAGTGACAACTAAATTTAAATTTAAATGGAATTTAAAATTAAGGTGTTAAAGTGGATTGATGGGTGTCTGCAGAGCATACTGAGATAATGGCACCAAGTTCTGTGTTAATTTCATAATTTTAAATCAAATATTAAATTTTTTGATTGAGGTGTGCAGATTGCAACAGCATCTGGGACACCATGTTTGAATTACATCCAGCTGTGTTGGGCTAAAGTTAGCGGTGATAGCAGGTCTCATCTCAATGAGTTGTATGGGATTTTTATTGTATTCTATGACAGAACATTTGTTCTGTTATAGAAACAGGGGGAAATGAATGGAATTGATCTAATAAGCAAATTTTTAGTTTGGATCTCTCTTTACTTTTCGGAAAAAGAGGGTGTTAAAGTTAAATCAAAATACATTAAATGTTTTATGGTGTATTAGCAGCATTAAAATATGAGCTAACTATTTGGATATGGAATAACTAAAATTTATAAATTGAATACACTAAACTTAATATTACTTGTCAAATAATTTATATAAAACAGTGTTTCTTAAAACAGGGAAGGTGATCGTTGGATTGTTGAATCTCTATTCATATGATTTAAAATAAGTTGTTTAAGACATCCAGGAAGGTCTAAACTAAATATTTACATCATTTAATAAACTTAGCTGTATCGAATCTCTCCCCAAAACTGAAAATGCATTGATAATTGATAAACACTATAAAAAGGGTAATTTATTATCAAATTAAATATTTTATAAATAGTTTTTCAAAAGAATAAATGGATCAAAGGTAAAAATGGTTGAAATTTTGGGATTTGAAACTATGATTGGAATAAAATAAGTCATTTCTGATATTTAGTGACACGGTTAACTTTATTCTTGTAAAATAGGCTGATCATTCTTTGGGGTTTTAAAATAGAAAATATGATGATTGAAATTAAATTGGTCTAAATTGGAGATTTAAAATTAACAATTATGGAACTGCTTCTAAAATATGGTTAAGTTTTGGGTTCAACACGATAGGAAACATTATTTCTCATGTAGGCTTTTATAAAAAGAGGGTCAAAAGATTGACAAAATACAGCTCTAAAGGAGCAGCTTCTTAAAATGCTAAGTTTACTGAGTTATAATACAAAAGGAAAATTACTGGAGGAGACTTAAAATAAGGAAATAAATTATAATTAGGAATAAAGTTTTAAAGAGAAATAAAACTAAAAGCTACCACAAAATCTCTTCCTTCCTGATAATACAATGAAATAACTATTAAAATAAGATTTGATAACAAGAACAATATATGACTTAAAATAGTAAAGAATAATTAGAGTATTAATTAATAAATCAGCATAAATAAAACATTAATTCAAATTGGAAGGAATTACTTATTTTATTTTAAAATACATTAAGGAGCTCTAGATAGGTGACAGCCTCTGTTCCAGTACGCCGACCAGCTGATGACCTCATTGGATAACAAAGGACCACAACCTGGTGACTGAGGACCTTCAGCCCTGACCGGAGGACGGCCTCACACCTAGATGTTTATCAGGATTTCTTTCATTCTACTCTGCTTTTGATGTCATCAAATTGGAAAAGAGGGAACGACCTCTTTGTTAAACTCACCAAATTGTGGGCATAATAATCCCTAAATAGGTGAGCATCGGTTACTGAGCTGACGACCCTGAGTTCAGAACTATAAGGAAAATGAGCTGCTGGAGACGAGAGGATCATCTTTGTTTTTCCTATTAACAAGTTTTCATCTACAACGTGCCAACAAACTCATCTTACTTCAAGGAGCATCAAGAAACACGGACACAAAATGAAGATATAAAAAAAAAAGAAAAAATTGTACAAAAACTATTCAACTGGAAGTTTATTGATAGTTTGTAAGTCTTTTATATGCAGTATATTGTAACCAACTTGCTCATTTATTGCAGGGATAATTTTGGACAAATATTTGTGTAACATCCTATTTGTATCAGGAATACTTGATTGACGTGGTAAAGTTTCTGTTAAGTATTGATAAATTTTATGCATTTTAAATTATCTTTTTGGTAAGACATGACTATGGACTAGATGATTTTGAACATTTATTTTAAGTTGTGAATCCTTTATATGATTTTGCTGTCTAATTTTATTTGCAATGAATATCCCAACATTTTAACAACAAATGTTATGTAGAAATGTTATGCAAAAAGAGGGGCGTAATTTATCAGCTATAATATGGTATTTCTGAATTTAGGCTTATACTATCGCATAGCATATTTTAAATTTATATTTTGGAGTGTAATCTCTATTAAGAGATTAAAAGAGGGAACTGTTGAGAAAATANTTATGTGTTTGTCTGTTTTGCTGGATGTTATGTTGCTGTGTTTCTGTTAACTCATGCTTCTGTGGGACAGAGATTGCTCTATTTTGGTTACAGGTTTTACAGGTTTTGTTTCACAGAGCAGGGGAGCTGATTGACCACTCCATTTGCATTTTGGGAGTGCTTCAGTTCTGTTAGCATTGACATTTGCAGCTCACTCTTTCAGGATTCTTGGATTTTGATGTGAATTTCTTTTAGAACTGTGTTTTGTGTTGAAATGAAAAGTACAAATTAACAGATTTACAGATGTTTCTACTTTCTCAGTGGGAGAAATGTGTGGCATCAGTTCCAGGCTGGGGCACTGGAATGATCTCATTGCTTTTTTATAATATTGTAATATTGACAATCACTTCAATTTCTAGGTTTCCTGACACAGGATGGAACACCCTCACTGATTGGAACAAGGGAACAAAAACGAGTACATATGGATGTTTTTTTCCTTGACAGTGTTTTCTACACTGTTAATGTAGGACATGTTGAAACACTAATGAATGACTTTGTTTCTTGTAGGACGATCTTCGTGTGCAGCCCATTTTGCATATTACAAGACCACATGAATGGTTTTGGGACTTTCCTACAGGGGGTCTAGTTACTGGGTAGCCATTTAATAACAGTGGGCTATCATGAAATAAGGTTGTGTGTATAAAATGGAGTTTTTGAAACAGGTTCACTCAAAACTGAACAACATTAGAACTACTGGATAATTATGTTTCTTTCAACCATGGTGTTATAATAATTGTGTTTAAGACTTTCAACAGGATTAATTTTGGTGTGAAATTTGGGTAAATATGTGTTTGGAAGATGGATTCAGTACAAATTGGGAAGTTCTAACTTTATGGTTCACAAATATCTGTATTTTACACATTGGAGTGTGACGAACAAATTACAGGTGAACATGGGGATCTTTTCAGTTGCTGTAGGTGAATTACACTACTTAATGTGTTTGCCCAATGTCATCGAGGAGAATTGGAAAGTATATTTCTTACATTACAGGTCAACTAATGTAAAGATGCCTTCAAATACTGAGAATGGGGTCTTCTTCCTGCTCTCACAGCAGTGTTGGGGGCAGATCACACCTCACTTTGTTTGGTCAGTTTGATCTGGGGTAACATCCTGCATCTTTCTTACAATGGGGTGTTGATGAGTCTGCTTGAGTGTGAATGAGAGTGAATGTGTATGCAGATGGCCATTGCTGGGTTTTAGGAAGCGCTTTGTAAATATGACGTCACTTTAGTGAGTAGCTGTCTGATATTTTTCTTATTTTAAACTATTTAGGGACAGTAAAGGTTTTGTTTCATAAATTTACTTGTTACTGCTTTACGGAGAATTTTAAAGGTAATGATTACATATTTTGGTATCACGATCTGGTTAAAGCTGAATCATCTGCTTTTACAGTAGAATTAATACGAAGCAAGGATTCATCCTTGGTTTAAAGCAGATAAGAATTAGTAACTGAGAAACTGTCTCCTCCACTTTGACTAACACTAACAAACTAAACTAACTTCTAACTAAATTAACTTGGTTTATATTTCATATGGGTAACTGATTGGATATGTTGAAATTTTAGCACAATGGGGAAAGTCCCCTATTTTGGTTTTTCACCTCTATATTGTTTTTCTTTTTGGAAATAAGAAAAACACAGGGGGATATTATAAAGATATTACTGATAGAACTTTGAAATTTGAAACATCCCTGTCTATTTTGAATACTAGATGGAAGATTTGGAGAAATGGTGGAACATCTTACAATATTTTAGTTTTTCAGCAAATTATCATGCAACAGTGATATAGATTCAAAATTGTTTTCAAAATGATAATTTTATTATATCAACAGGGGGAGAAGGAAAAATAGACCCTAATTCCTGGTAAATTTTTGGATACGGTTAATTGTAAACTTGTTAATCAATAATATTGAGTTGTTCATTCAACAATAGTGAATTATGGATTTCTTTAATGTAGAGTCATATTGCCTTCCTGCTTGACTAAAATATGGTGTATGTGATATAGAAGCTTCTACTGAATTAGAATTTATCATCTAAAATTGAACAGCTTTAAACAACATCTATGTCATTTTTATTTCATTTAAAATTGTTGATAGATTTCTGCATCACTGCTGACTTTAATTATATACAGTTGGGTGTAAATTGTGAATTTTGAGGAAAATTTTGGTTAAAACTGCTATGAAATTCAAATAAAATGTGAATAACTTCTGAAATTTAAAAATAGGACTTTGTCTTGAAGCGTGGGACAATGATAAGAATGTTTGGTATTTAGTAGAACAATATGAAATTCATAATTATTTGACAAAGTGCAATTCAATCACAACTTTTATAAGTGTTAGTACTAGGACATTCTAGATTTTGTTCTAATTCTTTAATGAGTTTGTGAGGTTGTGATTTTAAAATTTGTAGTTGATATTTGGCACAAGCAGAGTGAATGTCATCGAGGTATTGACGTCTATAGATTTTGAACAGTAAGTGTCATTATTTTCTTAATTCTGGCACATCTGATGGTGGAATGTTTTAATACATTTATATGTTTATTCTTTTTGCAGTTCAGGATTTGAGGCAGTTGGCCGTTTGTGCTATAACATCAACAACAAATCTATAGCCACACGGGAGGATGCATCACAAGATAAATTTTAATTATAATAGTGAAAGCAAAATGTGGCATACATAAGTTTTGATTTTTGAATTACTTTGTATTATTTTTTTCTCTGGCAGTTCTCCTTCCTTCTGACTTGATGGCGATCTTGGGGGCAGGGTCTTTTTAACTCAGATCATGGGACGGTGTGATTTGAAAGGATCTTCTTGATTACCACATCAGGCTGCTGTTGTTGCTGAACAAAGACATGACGATGCTGAACTGTGCCCATCTTCTGCTGGACTGCTGTATAAAAGCCAAAGCTATTGAACGATTACTAAGGTCAGTGAAGATGAACTGTGTTTTCCTGTTGTCACGTGAGGGCAAAGTGCTGCTCACAGGACCTGGCAACAGATGTCTCCTTTGCGTGTTGTTTTTCACACCTGGCTGAAAACAAAAGGGACTCAGGCGTTATCTGTGAGAGTCCTCTACAGCTGGGAATCAACAGGGAGTCGGGACCACAAAGATCAAAGCTTGTTGTCCAAACCCAGATGGGGGTTTCAGAGGATGACTGATCTGCTGGTTTCTACGTCCTGGTCTGTCGATCACAAAAGGCTGACCAAAGTTCATCAAAGAGGGACTGTATCCAGATGTTCCTGCACTGCAGGAATGGCTGCTACTCTGGACACCTTCTGATTCAGCAGATAAAGAATTGGGGCATGGCAAGTCGCTCAGCAGTGGACCTGTTTTGTGTTCTCATGTTTGATCCTGGATTCTCACTTCTGATCATGTGACCTGAGCGCCAAAGCCCACTCCTGGGGTTTCTTTCTGTCTGCAGGTTGGAGACGAAATGGATGCCAACAAAACTTGGTAGTGGTGAATAAGTTCTTTTTAATTTTTTTAGTGTGTGATGCCATTTTTTTTTCCTCCTTAATTTAGTTATAGCACAGATGCGCCCTGTTGCCTTCACGTCCTGAACCCCTGCAGTGAAATGCTAAGTGTTGAGGAGACCCCATCTCCTGGTGTCAGAGGTTTTGCAATGCAGTTAGAGAGTTGGTGTGAACCAACGGTTACGACTCTGCATTTCTCGGAAATGCATTAACTTCCTCCATGATTCACTCTGTTTGTCTCGCAAAATGCTAATGTGTTTTTCCCTTCCTGCCTAAAACAGGAATGGGAAAGGAACTATTACAATTACATAAGTTTTTCTTAACCATAGCTGAATTGCATTGTGTGTCACGCTTCATCTACTAAGAAAGACGATCTAAATTTTATTTGGCTCATATTACAGGGGCTACCATTCAGTGAAAACTAAATTTAGATTCAAATGAAATTTAAAGTTAAGGTGTTAAAGTGGATTGATGAGTGTCTTTAGAGCATACTGAGCTAGTGACACTAAGTTCTGTGTTGATTTCATAAATTTAATCAAACATTAAATTCTTTGATTGAGGTGTGCAGATTGTAACAGCATCTGGGACACCATGTTTGAATTACATCCAACTGTGTTATATGATGCTAAAGTTAGTGGTGATAGCAGATTTCATCTCAATGAGTTGTATGGGATTTTTATTGTATTCTATGACAGAACATTTGTTCTGTTATAGAAACAGGGGGAAATGAATGGAATTGATCTAATAAGCAAATTTGTAGTTTGGATTTCTCTTTGCTTTTTAGCACAAAAGAGGTTATTGAAGTTAAATCAAAATTCATTAAATATGAGCTAACTATTTGGATATGGAATAACTAAAATTTATAAATTGAATACACTAAACTTAATATTACTTGTCAAATAATTTATATAAAAAGTGTTTCTTAAAACAAGGAAGGTGATCGTTGGATTGTTGAATCTCTATTCATATGATTTAAAATAAGTTGTTTAACTAAGACATCCAGGAAGGTCTAAACTAAATATTTACATCATTTAATAAACTTAGCTGTATCGAATTTCTCCCCAAAACTGATAATGGCATTGATAATTGATAAACAATATAAAAAGGGTAATTCATTATCCAATTAAATATTTTATAAATAGGTTTTTCAAAAGAATACATGGATCAAAGGTAGAAATGGTTGAAATTTTGGGATTTAAAACTATGATTGGAATAAAGTAGGTCATTTTGATATTTAGTGGTACGGTTAACTTTACTCATGTAAAACAGGCTGATCATTCTTT
>NW_015117955.1:0-433 GCF_001443285.1 Poecilia latipinna
CAGAAATTTACCGGAAGTCTACATCTTGTACACTTCTGTTGGGTCAGGGGTTGGGTAGATTTACCCAAACGGTTGGGTTAAGACGAAACTTGGAAGAAGCCACGCCCCTCTTCACAAGCCTCCATTTTCAACATGACTGTGAACGTTGCATATCGGACTTCTCCTCTACTTTGAAATAAGACATGGTAAGTAAAAAGAAGATAAAGTTTCAACGTTAATAGGATTTTATAAATAAATAGAATTTATTTAGAACATGTTTGATATTTATTTTTATGGTTATTTAAAATGTTTATTACGGTAGGTTCCTCTGACAAAGAGCTTCAGTGTTGCTACAATACGGATGTTGGGGAAAAATAGATGAAGGGGAAGGGCACAATTTGTCAAGTAAATTAAATTCAGTTTTTAATATAACCTCAATCATATTTGTTCGTAA
>NW_015117955.1:6082-8105 GCF_001443285.1 Poecilia latipinna
TGAAGAAACGTTACTGAGTCTCCTGGTAGAGTCCGATAGAGGTGTTGTTCATTGAGGAATGATGTCCTTGGAAGCATTCCACTCCACAGCTCCATGAATACAGGAAGGGGTGAGGAGGGAAGAGCATTGTGTTTATGTATCTTCCAGGAGATTGGAAATATGCTGCTCTTCCAAGGCCACACGGGAAAAGCAATTCAGAAACAGAATGTGTTTGGTCGGGAAGATTATAAATTTCAATCTTCCCTAAAGTCTCTCCAATACATCTCAGTTCCCAATTATCCAAGTTAGTTTGGCCATTCCACTGAACCAAAACTAGCAATTTCTCCAAGATCGGTTCCATTCTGTTAATGAGTTTTAGAGTCCTCGTCTCTATCCACACCAACAGTCTGAGTGTTTGCTAGTTCGGGCAAATCCGTCACAAATTTGTCGATAATCCAGGAATCCACAAGCTCCAAACAGCAGAAATCTTATCATGAATAAATCCAGGGTAAATCCCGCCGAGTCTGTCCCCACAGGACAAGAGGGCTCTCCTGTGCCCAGATTTCTCATCAAAAATTTGATCAATTGCATTGAGAGATTGGTTGACCAGATCCATAATTTGTAGATTTGGATTATGTGCAAAGAAAGGCTCCAAAAATATAGAAAAAGACAGGACAAAAACAGAGCAAGCAGGGCAGGCATGGGCAGGGAGGGAGCAGAGGAAAAAAGCGTCTGCCTTCATCGAGAGCAAGAGAGAAAACTGTAACTTTGCTGACCCCCCCACAATTGCTCTTGAAAAGTGTACTTGTTTATGGTGCCCCCAATAATGAGATGGGATTTATGCCCTTGGGCACATTCAACATTGTTTTGGCCCGATTAATACAGCATGGGGTTTTCCCTGACTGGGAGCGAGAACGCAGCCTGTTGAATGTGACAGGTAGCCAAACAAAATGCGCAGTGATGTAAGAACAGAGGGGAACCCCAAACAGCTGACATGGCGCAACTGAGAGTCCGGTGGACAACGGAGATGATATTTGGAAATGTTTATTATTAGATGTAAAGGTCATTATTATATACCATATTTTACGCACTATAAGGCACACCTAAAAACCTTCAATTTCCTCAAAAGTCAACAGTGTGCCTTATAATTCAGTGCGCCTTATATATGGACCAATATTGAGCCACAACAGGTCTAGCAACTACGGTAAGCAGCCGTCGACTTCATTTTTACCCATAGAAGAAGAACCGCGCAGTGCATGCTGGGATAGTTGTCAGAATGCTGGTTTGCTAATAAAGTTTGACTGACCTATCTACCTACCGACCTGATAATCAGGTCGTCTGCAGGTCATTTAGCACCACGTTCTCCACCAACATGCTGTGCGCGAACGGAGAAGGGTGACCATCGTCCGCCCACGCCCTGGCCCAGTCGCGGAAGGCTCTCCTCGCCGACCGGAGTCGGACTGTTTTGTTGACATTTTGTTTAGTGCAGCTCCATCTAGTGGATGCATAATGTAACTCCAGCCTCTACTGTAGCATCTATTCTATGCGCCTTATAATGCGGTGCGCCTTATATATGAAAAAAGTTTTAAAATAAACTCCTACAGAGTTAAATTCAACACTTTTAAAGTTTCTATATTGGTCCACTCTGGATGGTGTAGAAGTTATACTTTTGAAAGTCTTATTTTTGATAGACTTGAATCAACACTCACAGTAGTTGAAATCAAACACACTTCAGTGTTAATCTACCCAACAACTAGTGTATATTGTGAAAAGTTAACACTATGAACTTGTTAATCTAACAGAACGGTGTAAAGTATATATTAACATGGAAATCTGAGTTTTGAAATACTACTGGCAGACTGTGCTGTGGTGGAGCAGGGGTTAAGGACAACCCACATATGGAGGCTCTAGTTTTCAATGCGGCTGTCGTGGGTTTGCTTCCCGGTCTTCCCCTTCTCTAATTACTCACTTTTTTTGTGTATTTATTACCAAATAAAAGCCACTAGAGCAATTAAAATCTTTTTTTCCCAGAAACTATTGGCCA
>NW_015117955.1:12825-18108 GCF_001443285.1 Poecilia latipinna
GAGCGACTAAGTCATTTTGAAGTCCATCTGACATGAAGTTTAACAAACCAAGAGAAGAACAGAAACATCAGGCTACTGGTCACTAATGATGAAACAACACAAATTCAAAACATGTTAACGTAATCCGTAGCTCTAGCTAGTTTGCCATTTGTTGCCAAGTGACTGATGATGACATTGGTGACAAACTTTACCCAGAATGCACCTGGAGACAATAAGGATGATTCATTTGTAGTTTTGTGTCATAAAGTTAAATATAAGAGTGAAAATAAAGCCAGTCATGTGGCACAACATTTTATTCAATATTTTACACCCACTATGTCACTAAAATCAGTCAGTCTGGTAAGGTTTTTAGTAACCATGAGTCAACAATGGGAAACCCTACTATAGAAGCTACTGGGGCATCTTACACAGTTTTCAACAGGAGAGGGCTCTCCTTTACAATTCTCATCAGATGTTATAAAGAAAATATGGATCCCTGAAGGCATGTTCTTTCCCCTGTGTGGCCCCCTGTAGGTCAGGTCGGGGTCCTGCTGCAACCCCCACCCTAACTTTGCTCCTTCCCTGTTGTGGTGTCACAAATATGTTACAATTGTGGGAGGAACTGTCTGATGTTGATTTCTAAATCAACACCAGATTGAGTGTTGATTTAGAAATCAACACTGGACTGGATTGCTTTTTGTTTAACTCCTTGGAACTCTTTAGTTACTGTTAGGGAAACTAACACTAACACTCATGTTGTTGAATTAACACTGTATTTTTAACATACTACACTTACACTGGAAATCTGAAATGTGTACTGATTATATGTGGTTATGTTTATACAGTTAAAAATGTTAACTACAAAAAAACATAGCGCACCTCCAAATCATAGTACAGCAAATAGAGCGGCTGCTCCCGCTGTCTTTTATCCAATGCCTTTTCTTTTTGTTACGTCTTTTATCACTCCATATTAAGTAAACAAATGCTCGACATGAGTTAACTAGCCAGATCATGTGTTCCCCAAAACAAAAACAGCAAAAACAAAGACAAATTCCAAACATGCAGTACTGTTATATCATGAAGAAGAAACCTAAATGCTAGCACACACTGCTAACAGAAATAGAAGGCATAATGACTAATCCAGTGTTTCCCAAGCCTGGTCCTCAAGGCACACTGACCTCCATGTTTTAGATGATCCCCTTCTTCAACACACCCCATTCAGATTATTACAATTCAGCAAAACCCTGTTAATCAGCCATCACTTGAAATCATGTGTTCTGAGGGTAGGGTATGGGTTAGATTCCAGGACCAAAATGTCCGTTAGTGAAGTTCCCAGGCCTGGGAGACCCATTTCTCCTAATAAAAACAACAAGAGACATCAAGCTGGGAGAGGAGATCTACATGGACCATGGAGTGAGGCAGCACTCGTTTAGGGTTGGAAGGCCAGGGGATGATCTTAGCTGGATTGATGAGGTTGGCTCACCTCCCCCCAAGAGAAATAGTTTAGTCTTATGTTGACAATGTTCTATTCAATATTTTATTAGTTAAAAAATTTATTTTAATTTGTTTAACTGGTGTAGTAAAAAGTTCAGTGTTTGAAGTTTTAGTGTTGTAATTGCTGTTTTGTGTGTACTTCAAAGTTCAGTAAGACTTTAAATTGTGTTGTTGCAATTACAGTTTTTGTTTCGTCTTGTGCTGCTGATAATTTTTTCCCCCATTTTATCCTTCTGGTCCTGGATGCAAGACAGTTGACCAATCATGGCACAGAATGTTTTCCTTTTGCATTTATTTTAAACTTTGGCTTTGAGCATGTGTAAAATATTTGGTAAAAAGGCCAAGGAAGCTGACCTTCATTGAGGTGGAGGACATTTTGTGTGAGTTTAACCCAAAAAAATTCTTCTTTGGGGCTGCTTGCTGTTCCTTTTATTGTCCATTGCCATGTCGGGTGGAATCTGGATCACGGTGACGGCTATTTTCAACTTTAGCATTCCTTCCTGTTGCATAAAGATGGCTCAAATTAAACACACTAAGGTTTGTGGATTAGAGCTGAGAAAATGGAACATATTAAGAGGTCAGATTCCTTCTGCAAGACACTGTAAATGTCATGTTGGGTTCCAGTTTCTTTACCCACATACAGAACACCACCAGGAGAACAGATAATCAGATAAATAAAGTTTATTTCAACAATGATGAGAATGTGAGAATCTGACTCTGGTCCTTGGGAGGGGCTACTGGGGTTGTCTGTTTTCTGAAGAGTAGTGAGAGGAAAATGGTGAGTTCGAGGTTCTTGGAAAAATGGAATCTTTGAAACAATCAGATAGATCTTACTTGTTTTAGAAACAGACCAAAGAGGATATACTGTGGGCTCCATGGTTGGGTCTCTTTGTGGGCATTCTTGAAGTGATTCAGGTTCCAGTGAGTTCTTGATAGAACGGGTTCTTTGTTGGAGATGAGGAGGCCACATGTGGTGGAGGGCGGACAGGTAAGTACAGGCAAGGAGGAGCGAGCCAACTGGTGTCAAGGTGTTGGCAGTCAGCTCCTCATACACTCCAGGATGATTACCTGATAGATCAAAGGTGCACTGGCTGAGTCAGCAGGCACGCTTTCCACAGGTGCAGCCTCCAGTCGCCCTCTAGTGGCTGAAAAGGGGAAGCAGCAGGCAGACAGACCTCCCCCCCACACAAAGAAACAAAAAACCCTGGTTCCCAACATGCTGGAGTAGTTATTTTATTTAAAAGTTTAATAGGACAGAATCCAAGACTATTTCATTTTTATCCAACCAAACTTTAAATTTTTCCAAATCTGTTTCTGTTCAACCTGTAAAAGCAACAAACATATAAAAAATAAATGCTCATTGTTTCAGAAAAACATGTCAACTCCGTATGTGATATTTTATTGGAACATCTTTATTCATACCTTTAACTGGAAAAGGATTAGGATTTTACCAAATATATGATAACTAATAAAGTAAAAGAAGTGTCTTTTAAAATTATTCACAGAATTTACCCATCCAAAGTTTTTCTACAATGTTTTAACAATAACATGGATATTATTTGCTCTTTTGTGAAGGAAACGCAGAAGATGTTTGATTTATTTTGGACTTTTCTCTATTCAATTTTGGAAAAGTATTTTCATTGTGATTTCTGCTTCTATTGAACCGTATGTCTCCATTTGTTTTGAAAATGTATGGTTTTGTTTCATTAACTATCCAACAGAGCTGGAGATAGGCACCAGCACCTCCCGACACTGCTAAGTGACAAGGGTGTACAGAAAATGGATGGATGGATGGAGTTTCAAACAGATAAAAAAACATTTTTATATTATTAATCTTATTATATACTTAGCCAAATGGCACATGCATAAATGCCGTTACACTAATAACACTTTTTTGGCAATGAGGTCAAACAGTATATCAAAACTATTTGACATTCCAGCAATACTGAAGCTATTAAAATTTGCACTTTATGTTCTCTTTAATCTATTTATGTAATACTAGGCTGTTGTACTGCCTCAATGTTTGTTGCCTCAATGTTTGTTGCGCCCTGGCGGTCATTATGTCATACTCTATGCTGTTTTTGTAATATGTATTTTGTATCTCAAGATTATAAACAAACAGAAAAAGACAGATGCATCCTGGAAGGCGTGCCATGTGCATGCTGGAGGAGAGAAAGGAGGGATGCTATGCTGGCAGCCCCATTCATAGCATCATAAAACAACATGGAACGATACACTTTGAAAATATATACAAATACATGAAAACAGAAATTAAAAATACTTCTACAAATTGATGGGCTGTTGTTGGTCTTACAGTGTATTACAATAACATGATTCAATATTTATACATTGATATCTTGTTTACTTAATATCATGCACAGTGATGTAATATAATAAAATTTGTAATTTTTTGTAAAATAAAATTATTTTTTAATTATTAATATTTGTCTGTTTCATTTGATTAGGTTTTGATCTGGGTTGGGCTTGTTTGGAGCGTTCCATTTTCAATGACAGTCCTATGCTGCCATCTAGTGGAGGGTTGGGGATATAGGATGAAACCCACTTGCACATTAGAGCAAACAAAATAAACAAAAAATGGTAGGTGGGACATTCTTGGCATAGATAATATGTGGAAGGGGCCTCACATACCCTCCTAATTTGGTCGGTGTGGCTCCTTCCCTTGACACACCTGCCATTGACCTCCATTCATTTAAAGAATTGCTCATTCAAAGCAACTCCAAAATTATAAGTGCTGTTTTGACCAAACTTGGTTTTCTATGCTCCCTCCAACCCTCTGCAGGTGCCCACCACTTTTGGTGCTCCGAGTTAAAGACTCCCATTAATTTTTCTGTCTAGTCAGTCTGGCTAGGAATGTCCTATAGAGCTGGTTTTTAACCCTAACCTCAGTAGCCTCTTACTTCATCTTAGCCAGATTTTATTACATTTTTATTTGTTTTTGAACTGTTTTTGAAATAAATCACATTTCACTTTTAAAATGCCATCTCTGAGCCTCTGTTGGATGAAGGATTTGCTGCTCTGAAGACTGGACTTTGGTTTTAAGCATCTTCTCTTTTAACCATGTTTTATTTGATTTAATTTCTCTTCAAACTCAGTTTTTAAGACAGAAATCACAGCTCAGATTCAAATCTCATCTCTGAGCTTCTGCTATGTGCCAAAAATGTTTGTAAATGCCATTCTGAACATCAGAAATGGCCTTTAAAATTTCTGCATTTCAGCATTTCCCAGAATGCATTGCATAGTGGGGCTTCAAATTCTAGCTTGTAGTTCAACTGTGTTTGCTGCAAACCTTAATAAACCATATACTGTTGTGATCAGAATGAGCTCAGCTGTTGAACTGGATGACTTAGGATGAACTTGGAAACATGTAGAAAATCAGCACCATGACTCAGAATGGGGTGCATTTTGTTGAACTGCTGCCTGCTGATCATAGAAGATGCATCCCATGGTGGCAGTTTTGGGTAAGTTAGTGTGGTCATATACCCTTTTTGGATCACATAATATTGTTCATTCTAGAGGTCTTGCGGTGTATGATGGCACTAGAATGACTCTTTACTCATACTGGGGTGATGAATCCCAGCAGGTGCCTGGAGACCTGGAAGACTGCAGTTTCCTGTAGCTGGTCCAGGTTCTCCTTCCTTCCTTGGGAGGATGGCTGGGTGGTGATACTTTCCTTTGGCTGCTTTTGTTCATTCCTCTAGGTGGCACTGTGGCATGGGGAGGTGTAACAACATTGTGGAGGTCTGCTGGTACACAGTTCATGTTGGCTAGCTTGGTAAAGGTGAGTCAGTG
>NW_015117956.1:0-12014 GCF_001443285.1 Poecilia latipinna
TTTTTTTTTTTGTTACCCTCCCCCCCCTTTCTCTTTTTTGTTGGGGCCCCACGGGGGTAGTGTTTTTTTTTTTTTTTTTTTTTTTTTAAGATGCGCTTTGGAAGGTTTGGTTATTTTATTTTATTTTATTTTTTTTTTTTGCTTTAGTGAACCAAAAGGAGAGACTTCAGATAATGAGTATTGCACAAACTGTTTGTGGAGTACAGGACGGAGGTTTCTGCATTTACATTCACCCTCGTCAATGCCTCCTACTTCACGATATCAATAGAAACATGGTGTTAGCGGTGTTTGGGAAAACAGGCACTACACACGCTGCTGTAGCTGCATTAAAGAGCACCAAAGGGCCCCTGTGGAGGAACTGTAGTGCAGCCAGCGCGGTTTTGCAGCCTTGGGCCATGGATGAGAGTGTTTACTAATGCAAAGTTGCTATCAGAGCTGCTTACTTCTGGAATTAGCTGCTGAAAAGGAATGCTGCCTGTGTTTTTCAGGGAAGGGGAGAGTTTCACATGAGCTGCAGGAAACTGGTGAATAAAACAAAACGCGCAGAGTTGTCTTTTTAGGTCGAAACATTTGGTAGAAGTAAAAATAATAAAAAAATCTCTTAAATGTTCTTCATGGACTCGCGTGTATTTAGCTCCATTTAACTTCTCATCTTTGACCAACTTCTCTATCCCTGCTGAAGAACAGCAACATAATATCTCCATGGGCATGGTGTGTTCTGGATGACGTGCAGCAGTTGTTCTCCAAAGCATGTTGTTTTTGCGTGTAGGGTGAAAATGTTCAGTGTTGGGGTCATCGAACATGAGCACCATTTTTCAGGTTCATGTATCGCCTGCATGGCTTGTGGCAAACTTTGATTTGAGCTTCTGTTTGTTCTCTTTCAGCAAAGGCTTTGTTCTTGCCACTCTTATTTCAAAGCCTAACTTTTTGGAGTGTAGGCATAATAATTGTCCTGCTGACAGATCCTCCCATCTAAACTGTGGATCTCTCCAGCATTCCCACACTTGCGCGCACCGGGCTCAATTTGGGGATATCAGAGTAAAGGAGGCTCGATACAAACGCACGGCTCACTTTTCAGGTTTTTATCTGTGAAAAAATGTAAAACCGTGTAATATTAACAGCATCTTTCTAGTTATTCTGACCACGCAAAGCACTTTACACTAAAACAACATTTTCCCAACTGCATTCACGAATGTGCCTTCCCTAAGGCCAGACCAAAATGTGGAAATAACTGGAATTAAGCCCACAACTTGTGAATTGCAACGAGACTCCTCTGCAGAGTTGTTGTAGTTCAACAGGAAGCAGTAAGTAGAATGAAACTGAATCGGGTTGTCGTGTGTCCGCTTCAGGAGAAGACGGCGTTCCAGCAGCAGTTCCTCCCAGAGTTTGTCTCGCAGGAGAAGGAGCCGAAGTGCAGACAGAGACAAAGGAAGAAGCCACCGCTCACACAGATCCCGCAGCCGGGACAGAAGGTAGGACATTTGACTGTGTTTTAGCTTTAAACCTTTGAAGCCAGGAAGATGAGAAATGGCGCCAAAGGTTTTTTTTTTTGGGGGGGGGGGGGATTCCCTTTTGAAACATGACCATAACAAAAACACATGATTTTATATTTATTTTCAAAGTTTTCAGATATGAGCAAATGGATCCTCACGTGTCAGCAGGACGTAGTTGTGTGTGCATGCAGTCTCTGTTGCCCTGGCTGTGTGTGTGTGTGCAGGTGGGCAAGTGTGGATGATGCAAACACACAAGAGAAACAGCAGCATATATGCTAATATTATTACACTATAATACACCTCTGCTCATAGACATTACTGCAATTACAACATTAGGAAGCATACAAATGCAAATTGTGATCATTATTATTCTAGTATTTCACTACTTTTGTTCCCTAACGGACACAGTTATTTATGCTAAACTAATGTGTACACACCTGCTCACACATGTCACACGCACACATAAACACAGGGCCACGGCTGTCTGCTGTTGGATGATCTACATTGTCAGGGCGAAGATGAAATTATTCATTGGTGTTCTGCGTGGGCACGCACCGATAAATCAGCTAGCCGATAAATCAGCTAGCTGATAAGTCGGCCCCGATTTCTTTAATTATGGGAGATCAGTGATAAGCCGATACTTTGATGTGAAGCTGATCTTATTGATTGATTTTATCTAACTTGTCAAAGATCTAAAAATCAACCGCTGTCCTCTTTTACTCTGCCATGAGAGAGATTTGACTGACAGACCGGGTCATGTCTGCACGTTCGCAGTTATCAATAGTCACCCGCCGCTGTTTCCAGCTCAGCAACTTTCTTGCTATATTTAACAATATTTCAGACAAAAATATATGGCATCTGCCAGAATCTGAATCTGCAGGTCAGGCTTTTTAAAGATCGGTAATCGGCGCTCGGCCAGAAAACTGCAATCCATTCACCCTTACTTCTGACTCATTATCCAGAAAAGTGTAGGATCATACTATATATGTTGGCGAAATCTTTTCCTATTGATGCTGCCAAGGACTCACACTGAGTTGGAAAAAAACTTGCTTTTGATTGATTACGTTGTTTAATTAATTCTTTGGACATTTTTCTTCTTAGGTTTCAATTTTTTATTTTTATTTTTTGCAGAAATTCTATGTTCGATGTCTTTTAGTGCTGTTTTTGTTCAGGTCACACCGGTAAAGGAGATCTCAAAAATCAATGGGTCTTTCCCGGTAAAATAAAGTAATAATTAATAGCGAGTCTCGTATCCCTTTCAGACACATAAAGAGAACGTCTCTGTGTGTGGTGATCCATGTCATTAGCATCACTAATCTGTTGCTAATGAACCAGTAAACTGTTCTGTTTTTTTTTTGTTTTTTTTTAAATCCCTCACACACACCGACCACTCTGAAACACACAAAAACATGCACAGATGCGCAATTGAGGGAAAGGTTGTTATAATATATGCGCGAGCGAGGCCCTTTGTTTACTTGTGTATGGCTGCGGGGGAGTGCAGAGATCATTTTAATCACAAAGAGAAAAACTGATTTAATATCTTCATTACAGAGATTTTGGGATGAATGGATTATGCAACAGAGACGCTTTGACACGTGTGGATGATGGTGTCATGAAAAGACACCACACTTCCACTCTCCAGCCACAGAATAAGCGACGAACTGCAACCGCTGAGGGGATTCGGACGAGTGGTTTTGTTTCAAGCGTCTGTGTCTCCCAACTCTCTGCGGCGGTGAGTCCGTCACTCGGCGGAACTGCCTCCGATTAAAACGTCGGTGCAAAGTGGCATCACTGGCGTGTCGCGGGATGAAAGGTGGAAGGGATTTGGGGAGATTTAGGACGACGGTGAACGTCGCTGTTTGCAAAACGCTGTGCTGTGATTAGGAGGGCTCCGTTGTGTAATCGGCTTAATGGTGAGCGAGGAGCAGGTGGACTGGCCGACGTTAGTGAGGGAGTGTGTTTTGGGGATTGGTGGTGGGGGGAGTGTGTGAGGCGGAGTTAGGGATGTGCAAAACGAGAGCATTAATTATCAATTCATGCGGATGAGTGATGGCGTCTCCAGTTTGTAGGTTTAAAACGTTTGTGGTTTTTGTCTGTTTTTGTCTGCTGTCACACTGTTTCTTGTTTCGCCGTACTTGTTGGTGTATCTAAAAATGTGTTTCACCTAAATGTAAAACGTAAAGAAATGAAGAACATTTTGGCAGAACATTACACGTGTCACCTGTGATTTACCTCATTTCGTGTAGTCGGTGTGTGTCGAGACAAAGGTGCCAAATTTGCAATTTTATGATGCCTTTGGCATCATCTCGTTTAATTGTTTTTCCAAACTTAATGGAAACTGAATGTCTAATGATTAAAGTTCAATTTGAGATCTCCCAACTGGTCAAGTAATAATTATCTAAATTAATCAGAAAGCAGGTGGACCTTCAGCCATGTAGGGTTGAATGCAGGAGGCTGGTATGCTAACTATTGATTCAATAAAAAGTAGCAGTTCTAATGAGTCGCTCTTATGCCATGCTGACCAGAGTTAACGTGACCACGTTCTAAGCTAGCATGTTCTAACAAACAACACTGCAAGCGGTTTGCTGATCAGCTAACAATCCCTGGTTCCTGACACAGACGACACCAGCCAAAAATTAACACAACTTGTTCCTGCTAGTGTAGTAAGCCGAACTTACTGTTGACGCTCATAAGGAATATTGTTATTCATGGCACTTTGTATTTAAAATAAGTAGCTTAAACAGCAATATGTCAGATTTTTGTTGTGATTGGCACTATGCTTTCATGCACAATTTTACCACTTTAAACGATTAACTTATCAATCGCCGTGGTAATTGTTAAGTATCAGAATCAATTCTCCGAAAAAGTTGATTGCTAATTAAGTCAAAGCTTATAAAGGATTACTTNCTCAAAATNATGTTCTGTCTTTTTGCATGGATTGGTTATTTGGAAAACACAAGATTGTCATTTTGTCTAAACTAATTCTTAAACTGGATCCACTCCAACAGTTTTTCTAGAATCTCATTTAAATGTCTTAAATTGTAGGAAAGTGGAATGGCGGCAAATTTAAGTGTCTTTCTTAGTAGTCTTTCTTTCCTTTAAACAGTCATTGCATTATAATCACTATTTAGTTTTTGTTGTTGTTGTTGCTATACCTGGGATTTGTTAACTGGCACATTCTTGTCATAACATTTTGTGTGTCAACCTAGTGATATTTTTACTAATCTGCAGTAATCTGATCAGTTTACATATTAGCTGTCTACTCCTTAGTACGCAGATTTTCTTAATTGTTTAAACTTTATCCAGCCTTTCAGTACTTAACAGGGTTATTTTATAAGGAGACATTTTGCAATTTTCAAGCCTGTACATCTACGTTGGACACTGCCTGTCCAACACCCTATAAGTTTAATAGATGTTGCACAATGCTTCGGTGCCGTGACCACCATTTGTCAGGGCTCTGTGTGTTTGTGCGTGCATGTGCGGATGAGACTGTGTGAGCGGCTCTCTGATGGATCAGAGGAGGATTGAGTGGACAGGACCTTGTGATTGATACTTAGACAAGATATAAGGCGCCGCCTGCCACCCCGCACCTGGCCGCGCACCAGAACCTGCTCCACCTTCAGAATGCGAAGGAGCGTCTGGGAGACGGTGACATGAGAGGGGAGAGACGAGAGGAGATGAAAAGTTAGGGGAGAATGGGGAAAAGTGCCGGTTCAGTTGGGAAAGCGAGCGGCGTAGGGAGCAGGAGATGGACTCGAGAGGGATATTATTCAAAAGAAATGGGAATAATCACGTCCACAACAGAATATACCAGGAGGAAAGATTAGAACCGCGGCCGGCCGGCGCGGGTTGAAGTGAGGATTCTTATTACCCTCTTTTGGATCCCTCGCCTATCAATAAAAAATAGAAAGATCCATGAAATAAGAATAATGCTCCATCATGCGTTTACTATTTATTGGAGCTACCTGCCTCTCTTCTCTCCCTTCCTCCTTTTATTCCTGCCCTCAATCAGAGAAGCGCCGGGTCCCCCAGAGGCAGTCAATCTTGCCCTGAAATGTAAAACAGACAAGAGGAACAGATTACCTATTTGCCATTAATGTTTATTCTCTTTGATGTGAGCAGGCATATCAGGCAGTGTGTGTGTGTGTGTGTGTGTAACGGGCCTGCTTGTGGAAGGGTGATTGAGCCTATGCACGTATGTGCAGATTTCCATGAATGCATGCTCATACGGGGGTGTCAGTGAAAAGTCCGCTGGGGGAGAGCAGTGTGGATCGTGGCAGCTGCCTCGTACAGTGATCTGATCGGTGCAACAAAGACGGCACGGCCTCTCATCACAGCCGGATCACAGGCTCGTCTTTAGGTGAGCACGCCGGAGTGCCGTAGTTCTCGCCTGTTAACGGCAACCGCAGCAGGGGCCGAACGTGTGTGGCTCAGTCAGTCAATCTCTTCGGTTGCTTTTTCACCGCAGCCCTAATGGCGCTAAGAGAGTAGGAATCTCTGGCGCAACAGACCCACCGCTTGACCAGTCGGGGAGAAGCCGAGCGCATCATCCTTTGTTGGGTATTCACACACGTGCTCATAGGTTAGCATCTACTTCATGGGAGCTGACAACACCAATTTGCTTCATTAATATTTCAGGGCTGTGTTGAGTTAGCAGGTCAGAGTGCTGGAGTCAGGGTTTGGCCCCGCTAACACTGGAGTACCTCTCTGCAGTCAAAGGAGAGTGAAACCTTTAATTATCGGCGTTTCCCTTTGGGGAGACGGCAAACTAAACACTCCACCCGGGAAACTGGATCAGACACCTGCGTGTGAGACTCACAACTGGGGCCTGGTTAAAGGAGAGAGATTAAAAAGTATTATACTGCGGTAAAGTTAATCAAATACCTTAAAGCGGTGATGCTTTGTAACGCCAAGGTTGAGACAAAGGCCCCTTTTCATATCGACTTCGAAGTTACTGTTGTACACCACCAGCCCCGCCCCTCGTACGAGGCCAAAGTAAAGCTCTTAGCGTGTGTGAGTGTGAGTGTGTGTGTACATGCAGTTGAGCGATGACCTGGTATTTATTTCACACAGCAATTTTCCCCCTGTATGAGATGAGGTGTCGTACATCTGCTAGATAGCTTTTTTTGCCTTGCTCCGACATGAAGAGTGCACAAGGTCATCTGGGCTGCTTGGGATTGGGGAGAACTGAGGTGAGGAACCGAAGGGTGGTGCAACAAGGTCTTACACACACACACAGAAAGAGAGAGAGAGAGAGAGAAAAGGACGTGTGAGAAGGCTGAACTTCGGTGGGGAAGGACCCTATTGTAGGCGACCTCTACGGCCTTGATCACCAGTCGTCCTTCCAAGTAAGAAGAGAGATATTGGTACATTTGTGGCCCTTGTATCTTCGTTCACAGAGATTAGTGTGTGAATGCAGTGCAGCAGGTGGCGTTGGGTGTTGCTGGCTTCACCAGGAAACAGCCCTGAGTGTGTTTTGAAGATGTGACAAGTGGATTCTATGTGGTTTTGTTGTTTCAGGAGAACCTTTAGCTTTAATAGCGTGCTTATGGATGCAAAATGAAATCAAGAGGAATAGTAGAAAAGCTTACATCTTCTTTAGGATGCACATTCTGTCATAGCGTTTTCACCTGTGTATATTCATCTCCCATTGAACTAAAGTGTGCTGGATTCTTGCAACACTGGAATTTAAGAGTGAGCTCCTGACCGTGTTTTTTTTTTATTTTTTTATTTTTTATCCAACTGTCTGTTATCCCATGGCCTCTCAACATCTTCTCTTCTCCCCTTTCCACAAGATGACACTCTGCCCTTTCTTCCTTCTTCCCCTATTACCGGACCTGCAGAGGGTTGATTTAAACTGAAAGATGACCTGGTTTGGTTCAGCTACGTCTTCTCTACTCCATAAAAATCAACATGCTTCCAGTCGTAAGATCTGAACGCGTTTGTTGTTGCGCCTCTCTTTTCCTCCCTCTCTCTGTCTTGCTCTCTTTCTGTGTTGTCTTTTTTATTTATCTGCTGTAAAGGCCAGTCAAGCGCTGCTCAGCTTTGTTGTCAGAAACCTTTATTTACCAAAGGGAGGAATAAGTGACTGACACAGACAGCCTCTTTCATCCCCTTCTCGCCGCGAGCAGTGTTCCCCTCCACCGCCAGAGGAAACCCTCTCCCTCCCTCTGCTCTCTTCTCACTTCTGCCAAGCTCACCCCCCCCCCCCTCTCCCTCACCTCACCCTCCCATCACACTCCTGCATCCTGCAGGCTCACAACACACCGGCCCGCTCCCTCGGGTAGCAACCTAGCTGTAGAGTCTGCAGCGAGTAGCACGCAGACACACAAACAGAAAGTTCACCTCACAACAGTCATCAGCCGCTCCTCTCATGCAGGTTATCAAATGAAATGGACTCAAACAAAGCTCAGCTTCACATCCTATTCTGCACCCTCTTTTGTTCTAATCCTGTCTGGAATTATCATCTTAAAGTAAAGCTTAGTTAATAGCAACTCTGTCCCTAAATAAAAGAAATATCTTTAAATTACTGGTAGGGAACACAGATTTTTGTCAGAAAAACAAGGCAGTACAACTATATGGTTGTTAGCTTATGTTGCTGCCTGCTAAAGAAAAGCATTGTTAGTTTTGTTGGTTTATGTTTTATACTTAAAACAGTATAAAGCTTTTTGACCGTCTTGACAATTCAAACATTGCTCTGTCTCTCTGTTCCAACCTTGTGAAATAGGGATGCATGATTATGAACGTTTGAGCCAATAATGATATCTGATACGACATCACTCTTTTGGCCGATGACAAATATTTACTTTTGACACCCTGAAAAAAACCCTTCACCACTGCTTCAGTGAAACTTACCACAAACTCAATTACTTCACTATCACTGTGACGTGACACGTAGCCCTTACCAAGCTCTTTCACTCCCTTTTCAGAAACTGTTAACAATAAGATGAAAATAAATATTGGTTGTTAATATCGGCTAATATTTAGTTTGTCTAAAAATCACCACATATATATTTCGTAACAATGTATCTCCAGTGACAAAATGTCCTCAAAAGTTCAAACATTGGCCAGTTAATTCATTAGCTGGCAGACGTTTTCAAGACCGCGTCTCAAATAATGCAAATATAACATTTTTAAAAGCTTTGTGACTGAAATGTCCCAGACATGGTGCCCATATATATTTACATCTGTTCACCAAACAAAGAATCTTGTTCTTTTGATAACTGAAATCTAGTAGAAATCTGTAATACCACCTTTTTTTTTTTTTTTTTTTTGTGGAAAGGCAGATTTCCCTGTTTTGGAAATGAAACCTCCAGAATGCCAAAGACTAATAACATTCAGTCCGCCCTTCTTGCGTCTACTTTGTGACAGTGAAAAGCTTCGTCCGTCTGGCCGGATCAACAGAAAGAAAATGAACACCAAATGTATCTCCGTCTCTCTCTGCCTCCTTCTAGCCTTCTCTCGGTCTCTCGCTCCCATTTAAGCTTCTTGAAGTTCTTCCAAATTGGGTTTTAAATGCCAATTAGGAGGTTGAATGTAGTAAAATAAAAGCAAATGCAGGCAGGATGGCCTCACCTTCTGGCTGGTTAGGCTTCAGAGAGAGCCGAGCTGGACCTTTGGCTCCCAGCGAGGCTTTGAGAGAAATATCCTGCCTA
This sequence comes from Poecilia latipinna, assembly GCF_001443285.1. Classification (NCBI taxonomy): domain Eukaryota; kingdom Metazoa; phylum Chordata; class Actinopteri; order Cyprinodontiformes; family Poeciliidae; genus Poecilia; species Poecilia latipinna. Next base: position 9,149 of record NW_015117956.1, read on the forward strand.
ATGAACACATTAATTAGAACCATAACTATTTATAAGATGATAATTAGAAACGAAGGGAGGTAAACTGGGTTTTTCCTGCAATTAATGGAGGATTAATTACGGGAGCTAATGAAGTGGATTTTTGAAACGCGTGGAGGTGAAGTACAGAGATGTGCAGCTTGCTTTGTGATCACTGGCATAATTATTTTCTCCAGCACCAAAGCGTTTGAGGCCCTGGTCCTCGCTGGCTCAGACCGGCTAATAAGCATCATTGCATCGTTATATATGCACTTAAAAAGACTTGCCACTGAAATGACTGTCTAATTATTTCTAATTGGCAGGCCCTGTGTGTTGTCATTGAGCTGTTGGGAGCGGCGGCAGAGCCCTGGGTCTAATAACGCTCAGGGCGGAGAAGGTTGGGAGAGAGAGAGAGAGAGAGAGAGAGAGAGCGAGGCAGACAGTGACACGGACGGGGTGAAGAGAAGGGGTGTGTGTGTGTGTGTGTGTGTGTGTGTGTGTGTGTGGGGGAGTCTCCACTGGTTGCCTGCCACTTATAGTCGGACCAGCACATCGGACCCTGGTGTCAGTCTCCCAGCAGGACATCAGGTCATCGGCGGTCCGGCGCGTTCCGAGGTCACCCCGACAAGTATTCAATTACCAAACTTTCATTTTATCCCGGCCCGTCTTCCCGTCTTTTAATCGAAATGCCTCTGGTCTTAATTTATGCGCAGATAAACACCGCCGCGCGCGTGCGGCTCTTATACTTTTAAAGATGTGCACAAAGTAGGGGCGGTAGGCTGTGTTTACGCGCTGTGTGTGATTTGGTGGCCAGGTTCTGAGCCAGTCCTCTGAGACTGGAGCTGAGAGTGCATGCATGGACCGACCTCAGTCAGCTGCTCACGCTGGGGCTCCAACCATATGGATGCCGACACTCGGAGGACCCTGGCACAGACTTAAGTGTTAACTTTCTAATATGCATACATTAGGAGACGGATATTATTTTATGCATTGCATGAAAAGACAACCTTTTCCACTGTTAAACTTCTGCCACATTTTGTCTTAGGATTGCTACGGTTATTTCTATTTGCTAAATGCCAGAATAACATGAGGGACTTTATTTTTTTTCAAAGTTAAAAGTTTACATACACTAAGATTACTAAGCCTTTAAGCAATTTGAGGATGCCTGGATGATAATTCATGGATTTGCGAGCTTCTGTTTGGTTAACTCTCAGCATTTGAGATAAATTGTGGCAAACCTCAGATATTCTGCTTTCTTGTGTGGCAGCAGGGAAGCGTCAAAATAAATTGGGAAAGGATATCAGGGAAAGAACTCTGGGCCTCCACAAGTCTGGCTGATCCTTGGGTAAAATGTCCAAATCCACATTCATCTGTTCAACAGACCCTCAGGATTGTTCAGACATAACACTGCTTGGAAAGGAGACTGGGTTGTGACAAAGGTGCTAAACGTTTGGTTGCAAATTGTGTGTATTAATCCTTGGAACAAAAGACTCAGAGACTTAAGTGAGTCATTTAAGTTGAAATAAGCTGAAAGGCGGCTCAGAGAAGAAGAAGAAGAAGCCATCACCCCAAAAGCAATAAATGAGATGCAGGTTACCGTTTGCAAAAGGACTCGGGGAGAAATAATTAAATTTATTGAGACGTCCTGTTGTCTGGTGAACTTAAAAGTCAGCTGCTTGGCCTTGTTGATATTGTTATATTTCTAAATATAAGGTCAGAACAGAACACAATCGTAACTGATCATACTCCAGGTGGGCCTCATGAACTCAATAAAAAGCTGGCATTGTGAAGAAATAACAATGTACAAATTCTGAAACAACATCTTGAGGAAGGATTTTTCCCCCCAAGTCATAGAGTTTAAAAAGGCAATTCTACCAAATACTGAGACAATGTATGCCAATTTCTGAATTAAAAGAAAGTAATGAAAAAAGCAAAACCCTAAAATCTCATTTAATCTCTTCGGTCAGCTGATGAGAGATGTTCTGACTCATATGTTGATATATTTGAACAACGTAGCTGTAAATTGATCCTTTAAAAAGTGTGTCAACAAAGGATGATGCGTATCAGATCACCCGTGGAAGTTATTTTGCATTTTGTTTTTAGGTTTTGATATAATTTGACATAAAAAAAATACTGTTTAGATCTCTAGTGTAGGTTTCTGTGTCCAAGTACTTAATTTAACTTATTCTAAGCAGAGGCGTGTGTGTTGCCAAAAAAAAAACAAAAAAACCCCAACAACTTTGTGACACACCTTTTATCCCCTCTGAACAACTCGAGAGCAAATTGCCTGCTAATGAAACCACTGCCTGCACTTGTCAGGTCACTTTGGACAAGCAAAGCACGACGCAAACACACCCGCCAACATGTGGTTTCACTCTCACATTTGGGAATATAGCTGTGAAAGCAAAAAAAAAAAAAAAGGAGAATCAATAGCTGAAATGAATATCATGTGCGTCTTGACTAGAAGACTTGACAGTCGGTTTGAAAGTAATGAAACACTTTCTCGGTGTGCTCATGAGGGTTTTATATTTGAGGTTTGTCCTTCTTTTTTTGCTCCGTCTATCCAGTTGGGGTTTGGCTGAGCAGAGGACAGGAGAAGCAAGAGGAGATAGCTGTGGCCGGGTATTGTGTTGTACAAACAGCAGAAAGAGTCGGTGCCAAGGTTGAGAAATTTCAACCACAATTTTGGCATTAAAATGAAGAAAAAAATGCTTATTTTAAATGGAGTGAACAGTTTTGTCAAACCGGTTTGGTTTGGGATTTTAACACAGACTAAATTTGTTGCTGAACTTCTTCTTTAGATTTCGCATACCAAAATAAAATGAACATTTCTCATTTGGATTAGAATAACTACAATCTACTTGTTATG
>NW_015117957.1:0-12011 GCF_001443285.1 Poecilia latipinna
CTGCACACTGATATGCATTCATTTTCTCTTTCTTCATTCTCTTTGCTGGTTCTGTCAGAGAGCTACTCTCTTGTCTGGCTGTTTGCCCCATGCACTCTTCCACATTGTGTGTTTGTTCTTGGTCTGACCTTCGCTGAAACAATATTGTGAATTGGGGTTACTCTGAGGGAAGAAGTCAGGCTGACCAGCAAACCCCTATTTCCTGACAAGGGACCTCATCAGTGTAAGCAAAAGACAGACGATATTTTATTTCACTTGTCGGAGTTGTCTACAAACTCTGATTCCCGTTGAACAAAACTAAGGACAACAGTTAACTTTTCATTCAATTCCACTGCCCACTTCTGTAGCTCCATGTTATGTTATATAAAGCAAGTTGGAGTCTTTGAGACATAAACATGAGACAATACCAGAAATACTGGCTGGAAAACATTTAAGGATAAAGATGAAATCATCGACCTCTTGAAATGGTACTTTATTATGAATCATCAGTCAATGGTAAAGAGACAAATGTATACAGGGGGACATTATGTAACATTTTTGAGCTTTATTACGTAAGTTGTACCATGAGAAAACTTATTTTGGACATGCTATATTGTCTTAATTGCTCTGTTTGCAGTTGTTCTGATTGTTTGAAGGGATGCACAATATCCTGAAATATATGCAGATATTCAAGTTAGCGACCAAACTAAAAGTTGTCTTGATGTTGTGATCCTAAATTCGAAAGAAATAACTCATCTTACCCGCAGTCTTCCCTCTGAGCCATAACTCTGAATGCTTATTGTGTTTATTTATTTTTATTGTCAGAACAAGCAAAAGAAAAGTGTTGTTGGAGTAAAGAGGACAGCCGGTAGTAAAGACAATCAGTAGAGGATTTAAGTAAGATGGAGCAAGGCCAAGCAGAGTTTTAGAAATCATAGCCATTAAATGAATCACTGCTTGGCCTGACTCTATATTCTGCATTAACACAATTTACAATATGGTTGAAAACGCAAATACATATTTGTTCAATGTGCATTTTTTTTTTATGATTAGCAATTTAAAAAAATGCAATAAAGTGGTAATAAACATGGTCTGGGCTCTTTTGAATCGGTGGTTCTTCTTAAGCAAACATTAGCTCAGCTACTCTCTTGTCTTTTACTGATTCACAGGTGAGGAAAGATATAAGGGACTGTGTAAAAGACAAAATTAAGGACAGGAAGTTAAAATATGTTAACTTTCCCACTTTGCTTTACATGTTTATATTTTGTATTTACGTTTTTTTGTGAGTCTTATAAAACCTGTATTTTAAAAGCTTTTGACATTCATTAAAGCTCGTTCAGAAGCAGTTCCAATTACCCTTATATACTGCAACCCCTGTACTTCCAAGAAGACTAATTTGGCACCATGTAAGAATTACAAGGCAAGCAAATGCTTCTAATGTCAACAATTGCATTTAAACAGCTTTAATACCAGTACTAATTGGCTTGATCTTCAAAAATATTCTGAATCTGGACGAGATCAAGCATTGTAATCACCTTCTTTTCATCTTCACTCAACAATCAACGTTATTATTATTATTTACACTTTAACTCTGTCACAGAATGCCACTTCAGACCAAAATTGATTGAGAGCTTACTGCCCTTGAAAGTGGCTTTGCTCCGCTGTATCTTCCCATCTTTTTTCTTTTCTTTTTTCCTTTTTTTTTTGCTGTTCTGATTGATTTACAGGTGCCACGGTCACTAAGCCGTGATGTCCAATCCACGGTGATAAGAAGGTGAACTCTCTAACTCTCGTTAGTAGCAGCACTGGATTACTTCAATTAGCGCACGAAGCACCTCTGACATTAGAGGCATACGGCTTGACACCTGAGCGATGCTAAAATGCCATCAGTCTAACACCCTCTGCCACCTATATCAGTGACAGACATGAATGTTTTGCCCCATCCTCCTCTGCATGTTCCTTCGACTTTTCTTTTTTTCTTCTTTACGAAATGCACCCCTTCAGGGCACCTCTGTCCTTTGGAAAAAAAAAAAAAAAAAAAAAAAAAAAGGGAGATCATATCCATGCACGTCACTTACAGTTCATGACTGTCTTCACATGTCATTTGTGTTTGCCATGTCAATGCTAGCATTTGACAGCAATTTCTGGTTCATCGCAGGAAAATGTCAAACTAACTGGCATCACGAAAGGTCACTCAGGAGCAGTTTAGGGTGTTTTATTATCGCTGCCTCTTTTCGCCAATATCAATCCGGCCACAAATAGCTGTGATGGTGGAGCGTGCATGGGGTGAAAAGGAAAATCTCAAGTGAATTAGGCCAAACGAGGTCTTACAGCTGGGCGTCAATGTGTCATCGTTGGCCTTATGGGATTTAGGTCACTGGCTTTGAGGCAGAAAAGTTTGAGCAGCACTGAAGGCTTTTTTTTTATTGTTGTTTTTCTTTAAAATGTGGTTGGTGTTTTTGTTTTTCTTCTTTCTTTCTTTTTCTTTTTTCTTTCTTTCTTTCTTTCTTTCTTTCTTTCTTTCTTTCTTTCTTTCTTTCTTTCTTTCTTTCTTTCTTTCTCTTTCTTTCTTTCTTTCTTTCATTTTTGACTGAGGTGATCATAGCCCACAGCTGCTAAATTCACAGTACATGTGCAAGATTTCACGAGCGAGCGAACATGCCAGAAAGCGCACAAATGTATGCATTTCTACCTTCATTTACCTCGAGATTTATTTAGTGAGAGAACCATAAAAAGACAAAAAAAAAAAATCAAATAGCATGATTCAACCTCATTACAGCAGCTCGACAAAGATTCTTTGTTAATGTTGCAAATGTTGTTCCAATATCAATGCAACCAAAATGCTTTTTTTCCCCCCCCAGACTCTCTTATTTAGTCATTTGAGTCAACTTGTGAATCACAATGACAAAGAGGGAGGGAGGAGAATTAAGTAAAGAAAAAAAAAAAGCAAATGAGGAGCCAGGCTGAAATTCAATTCTCCAATGACGCCTAATCTTCCTCAGCGAGGGACTGCTTTGTGCCAACAGGGGTCCATTGCAGCTGCATCTATGAGCATGTCTGGGACCGTCTCTTCCACATTACTTGTAAATTGAAGGCAGCAGGAACCCTGGGCATCCTGTAAACTGTCTTTGGAGACTTCAGCTTCCCCCTCTCTCTCTTTTCATCTTGCTAATTGGTTATCTATCCTCATTTTATCCTTTTCTTTGGTATTCAGAGGGCAAACCTGTCTTAATTTGTCTGAGCCCTCTCTGATGGTAAAAGCAAAATCTCTCTTCATCTGTGCCACCGTTTTCTTGACAGCAATGCAGAACTTCACCCCCAGAAAAGAGTAGGGCAAAGTATATATATATTTTTTTAAAGAAATGATATCCCAGTTTTGTCCCTGCACCTGCATTATTAACTTCTCGAATCGCCCGCGCTGTCATTTCTGAACTGAGCGGTCCCGTTTATTCATTAGTGCCGGTTTCAATTTGCTGCCTCGAACAGTGTCACAAACGTCCTCTAATGAGTATCACAAGACTTTACGATTTAATTTACCAACACATCAACTCGGCCTTGTTGGTATGCAGAAGATTTCTCGGCTCCTCATTCTCATTAGTCAGACTGCATGCGATATGACTGAGCTTCAAATAGATGTCACAAGTGTTAATTCAGGCCTGGTTTCAGCTTTCCGTGTTCTCATTACTTCTGTTCTTTAAATAAGGTGGCAAGGACTAACCAGCTTGCTTTGCAAATTATGTTGAATGTTTTTCCAACTTTAGCTAAATTTAATGGCTGAAAGGTTTTCTCTGTTACGGCATCCAGCGATAGAAAATAGAGAAGTTTTATGCATTTCCATGTTTTTTTTTTCTTTAACTCTTAGCTGGAAGGGGATTTCCATTTAGCAACTATACTGCTATAAAAACAGAAAATGAATTATCATGCCAGAGTTTTTTTTTTTTTTTACAACCCGGTAATTCTGGGTTTTTGTGTACATCACTTGTGTCAGAGTTGTGAAGGGTAACAGTGTGAACCGAGAGCAAATCTGAAGGATCATGGTGATATGAGCTTTTAAATCCAACTTTAGAAGAGTAACATCCAGCATGGATTTCCATTTAGTGTATCCGATATTCCACTGAGGAACGTCGCACTAACAAAGGTGAAGTTTTAGCTCTTATTGGTTCGACCCAACCTGCTGAAGCCGGTTAATTCTTAAACAATGGTTCACGTTGCGGATGGCCAACGATGAAGCAGAAAGAGTTCAGACTCTAATAATTTTTCTGCTTGATTGGCTTTAATCGATGACCAGCAGGTCAGAACCTCCAAAAACCTGCAGCATACTGAGCGATGCCAGAACGTAGCTACAGCAGAGCTCTGCAAAGTGAAAACTGTGGCTGAAGGGTGAGGACTCCAACGCTGCTGCTGTCAGTATCAGTGAGTGTTTAAGAAGAAGTCAGATGAAGCATTTAGCTGTGAGAAGCTATTTAGAATAAAACCATTTTCTATGACATGGATGTGACTCGCTCAGAATGTGAGTAAAGGCAGGAGGGCTGAACGAAGTGGCTTAGTTATAGTTAAGAATCCAATCTTTATTTCCTCATTACATACTTTTGATTTGGTAATGTTGGCAGCTGCCTGACATGTCTGCTAGTTAAGAAGTGCTGATTGGAGGAATGCTAGCGAATGATATTTTCAGTCCTCCTCCTTTCATTGTTGCTCTTGAACTAAACATTTTGGAGCTAACATCAGTAACAGAGAAACAGTAATTGTGAAAAACTGGAAACAGCCACAGATTTCTGAGTGGCGGATCTCCAGTCTCTGTATGCATTCAGAGTATTTATTGAATTACTAGACAGGTGAATATCATGGCAGGCTCAGTATATGGAGAATGGGTCAATCAACTTATTTCTTTCTGGATGCTTACATTTTTTCTTCCTCCCTTCCTATAAGTGTTGATTATGATGATGGGCTAGTAGTTAGTCCTGCCAGATTCACGGGACTAACTAGCAGAACTGGGTTCAATCTAAGTCTGTCTTGGATAATATTCATGCCATTAAAGCGTTCAGCTTACCTTTGACCTGTTTACTACATAAATACTGTAGCGATTTTAAAGAGATAAAAACTCATCTTGATAACCTGAATCCATGAAAAGCTTGAGAATAACGTCATTCCAAAGTTGCAATGGAAAATATTAGCTGTCCTCAGGGCACACAAATATTTGTACTGTATTTTAGTTTAATGCTGTTCTTAGATTGTTTTATGAAAACAATTGCCGTGAAAGTGAAGCGTCACGCGCTTTACAGCTGATTGTAATCACGGTCTGGCGGTCACTTTGTTTTAACCGTGGCTTTTTGAACGCAGGGTTTCTTGCCTGAGAAATGAGACAAAAATATTGTGTTTTTCTCTTCTAATTTCACTCGCTCCGTTAGTCTAATGCTCCACTACAACATTAATCACACACGAACCTACATAAACACATAAAGCTGCAGTTTACAGATGTTTCAATCTGATTTATATCTGTTTTTTACTCCCCCTCTTGTGCTAAATCCAACTTCTGTTTTGGCATTTGTTATCTTGATTATAGACTGGGGGATTATAATTGAATATTTATTGCTCTTTGTCTATGCTCAACTCAACATTAATCATTTCTCTTTTAATCCGGGCCGTCTTTTATCTTCCCACATAAAGGAGAATTAATCCCTAAATCCCTGTTGAGAGCACACAGTCATTTCTCCTGCCAAGGAGCCATTGGCTACTTGTGTCAGGTGATGAACCTAAGCAATGCAGTTTATGCATGGCACTAAAACTTAACTCTGTGCTTCTTAATTTTTGATTTGATAAAAACGCAAATAAACAAAAACAGTCTCGCTCTCTATTACATGCAGCGTGTCCTAAAAAAAAAAATCTTAACGGAGACCTTGTTAATCCTGCAGTTCAAATAATCTGGGCCCGCATTTGTATGCATGGGAAGAGAATTAATCATACTCCCAGAGAGATGAACTTCTGGTTGAACTTTTAGAAATGGGAATAAAATCAGTTCATCAGTGGCGTTGACTTCTGGAGGTTCAAAGCTGCAGGGGTCACACCGTCTCCCACAGGATTTAGCAAATCTGATAGATGTGTGCTAGAGATACCAACGATATGAAAAACATATATGTTAATCCTGAATGAAAATATGAAACTGAGAATTTTCAACAAGAAGAGTTGAGTTTTACGTGGATCAGATTGGATGAGTTGATAATAAATATACTCTTATGCTTCACAACTAAAGATGCCTGATAATTGACATTTTAACCGGGATAGAAAGATCGCAAAGCATTCGCTTCAAAAGTTTACATTTTTGTTGTAAAAAAACAACAATAACAAAAAAAAAAAACATCAATGAATTCAACTTGAAATCTTTTCTAGAATCATATATACTGAAATGCATTTTTGTGCTGTTTTTTTTTAAGTTGTGGGATGAAACAGAGTTTTGTACTTTCGTTCTGCACATTAACGCTTTTATTGCTGTTCTAAAATCTCACACTACAAATGTTAGAAATTTCCTAAGTTTCATTCATGTTTATTTACTTAATAAGAAAAATTCACCAATGTTTTGTAAATTAAGTAAATAGTAAATGACAGCCCTGTACTTGAATGATCTGTGGAATCCCACATAGTTCACAGGAGATGTTTTGGAGATAACGTGTAATGGTTGTAATGGTTGAGTGTGAGCTACTTCCTGTATGAACGTTTGACTCTGTAACTGCTATAATATCACTAAGAGAGGCTGTGTGGATACGAGCTGCCTGAGACGGGCCTTGGAACAAAGAACTGTGCTGTTTTTTCTTTCTTTTTTATTTTTTTCCCCCAGTCTGTCCCTGATCTGACACGTTGTCTAAAAGCAGCTGTCCCCTGATAAATGATTCCCCTTTTCTTCCAATGTTTGTGATTTTTCCTGCCATATAAATTTCTCTTCTGCTTCAAATAAATCAAAAAATGCTTGGCGGTTTATCAAACTCGAATGATCCGAAACACAATGTGCCTACAGGGCAGATCCTCCACTTTTCAAGAAGTTTATTATTGCGCTTAGTCTGCGAAGGAACGCAGTAAATTAGGCAGTTCCCCAGTTTCAAATTAAAACTGCACAGGTTTGTTCTTCCATGAAGACATAAATTAGAATGAACGTTTAACATTATCAATCAGCGCTGCCATTGAGATTTATAGCACCGGTGGCACACTTTCTAAAGCAAGTGATAGAGGCTGGCTAGTGTAAACTATTCTGACTGCCAAGGACCGACTACCCCCCGTCCCCCCCGCCACATTCCCACACTGCCACCCACACATACACGGACACACATAGACTCAAAGGCAAAATCTGTTTTAGCCTGAGCTCTGATGTTGACACTTTTTTCTTGTTTGGTATGTGCATTTTTTTTTTTTTAGCCCCGGATTTCCAGTAATTTCTTATTTTACCCCTCAACCAATGACAATTTATTTTAATTTAAACAAGAGTAGGCAATGCAAGAGTATAAATATATCTATACGTGCACCAGAGTATATGATATCCAGTGAGTTCAGAAAGTGAAATTTGTTGATGAGTTGTTGCTCATGTAAACCAAATAATTTTTTTTCTTTTGGTAAACTATAATATTACTTAACACAGAAGTGTTTTTGTATGTCATACCTGAGGGGTTTATATCAAAGGCAGACCCCTTTGATATACAAATGAAAAGTTGAGTGGAAGGAAAAGACAATGTAGAAAGTCGCTGCAGCCATGGGAAGATTTTGTCAAGCCTATTCAAAAGTTTCAAGTTAGCTGAAAAAAAAATCCAATTTTGTTGAGAAACTGAAAATTGTGATTTTCTTCAGTTTTTAGCTATAATCAGCAAAAATAGCATTAACAAATTGTGGGGATATATCACTCTATTTATAATAAATCTATCAGTGTCCATTTTTTTAACTAAACTAATTTATTAAGATGCTTCAAATTAAAATACAAATAGTATTTTTTCAACTGTCTATTTCCAGATTTTTAATAAATAACTGAACTCCATTGACAGAAAACAAAGCGACAGAGAAGCGGATACAACCACAACATGAGCTCCGATCTCTGTGAGACTGGAAATATGGGCATTTAAAGTTCGGTCTTTACGGGAAACTCAGACTTTCACTTGATTAACAAACTAGTGAAGATGAACATCTGTTAGTAATTAACCTTCAGACCCGTACTGAAGCCCACAGAGCAGCACGCCTAAGTAGAGCTGGGTTTTGCTCCATTTCTCTGCAGCTGGTTCTTGAAACAACATAACATATACAGAAGAAAGACATCCACTGATGAATGTGCTTTTTTCTGATTCTCATACAGCAAGCTGAACAACATATACACAAAATGCACATTTTTTTTTTTTTTTTGCATTTTAGAAATACTCCTGTGATATAAACGGGACACTTTAAGATAAGATGTGGACATCTAGAGCCAAACTGTAGAGCATGATGACCAATTAGTCACACTGGATCTCCAATCTCTTTGCAGATGAAATCTTCTTTTGACCTTGCCTCTCGTTGCCATGGCGTACAGTTTTTCTTTTTTTTTTTTCTTTGCCAGGCTTGTAAAACGCATCTAAGTCTGCACCATTTCCTCCCGTCAGTTCAGAAAATGGTCCGTGTGCACACTTCTCCTAGGGAGAATGAAACAGCCTCACAGGCTGCAGCCTTTCTTCCCCACCTCATTCACTTTTCTGTGGTGAAGGTTACAGATGTAACATAATCTGGAGAGTTCTGTGCAATAGCATAAAGGTTTCTTGCGTGGGAGGAAGAAAAAAAAAAGAGGAATGTAGGCTGCTCCGCGTCTGTGGGTGGTGTACTCAGCTGCTATTGTGAAGTTGTGGACATTCAGAACTTGTTGGAAATGAGCGACTCAAAAGCAAAACGACTGCATGTTGTAAAGAAAACCCCCACATGGGACGACGATGAAACATGTTCCTCCCCTACAGAAAGGACTGCCAAAATAATCCTGTAATAAAAAAATAAAAAAAGAGAAGTGCCTATTGTCAAACAGGTGGATTTTCCTTACCACATTATTGCATCAGAGCACAAGAAGTGTCAGCTATGCACACAGAGCAGCTTGGAGCAGACTTGTTTGAGCAGCTTGCAAAACCAAATGGTATAAGAATGGGACAACAGTGGCCCGCTGTCTGAATAGTGTTATAGAAGACAAAAACGAAGCAGATTCAACATTTTGTTAACACGAGTAGGAGTGCGGAAATGAGCTGTCTCTGTGCTGCTGTGCGTTTCCCCTGTGAATCTTTGCTGGTGTTATCCAAGCAGCATTTATACCTGAACAAAAAAAAAAAACAAAAAAAAAAACATCACTTTGGCAGTCGAAGTGGAAAGAAGTAGACACAGGTGACGTTGCGGTGTCATTGAAACTATGCTTAGGCAAAAATCAGATAACCTGTTCTGCCTCGTTATAGTTCCAAAAGAGCTTCTGACGTTGTCAGTAATTCAAGTGACTGTGATGTCAGGGCACCTGAAGGTTGTCTGGATCTTGAAGCAACCCTATAAATCATTAATGCATTTTTAGGTCAAGCTTCTGTTGAGGTTAGGATGTGTCTAAGCACTTTTCTTGTTCACAAATATGAAAGCCTGAAGGAAAGTAATGTCTCTAAAAGCATGAGGTGAGATGGGGCTTTTTAGCACTCTGTACGGATTCCCCACCCATCCCGGGCGTTCAACATTGGTGACATAACTCCGACTGGAGCGCCACGGTGGTTGCGATGTGAGTGCTGATTCTGTTGTCAAAAGGTTAATGGTTTGACTGTAAAACCTCTTTTCGTGCCCATCGTTCTCTGGGCATTTCTTTGCAAAAAAAAAAAAAAAAAAAAAAAAAGAAGAAAAAAATTTAACATTTATTGAATGTAGAGCACAAGATGAATGAATGTGTGATCGAGTGTTGAAGCAACTTCAAAGTTTTTAAATAACATTAACCGATTTCTTGGTAGCAGCCCCATTTTTCACAAGTTTGTTTGATACTTGCTCATTTGTCTTCTTACATGCGGCTCGCTGACATTGCCAGCTGAAAGCGTCATGATGCCAAGAGAGGTAGACGAACTCTTCTAATCAGGAGTATAAGTACTCTCATCACTCACATGAATGGCATTACATTTAGGCTTCTAATGATTAATTAGAAGCGTTTCTTTTTCAGGATGTACTGATAATACAGCAAGATAAGAATCATTTAAAAAAAAAACAGTTGGGTGGATATATTTTTAATTTTTGAGGTAATGCTCCAGCATTTACTGTAATCAACAGAGGAAATTTCCTCGCTGCTAGATATTCTGTATTTCAACGGTTAGTGGTGTAATAACACAAGGGACGTGATTAGGAATGACACCAAGTGATAAGCTACGTAAAAACACAGAGTAAATTCAGTAAATTTAGTAACAGGTGCTTGTTTAGGATAAGTTGGAGAATTTGGAGGTATATCCACTTCTTGGTTATTACATCCAGGACCAGTTGTTTGAAACTGACCACAACAGACGATTGGTGCGCCATTTTTAATGTTGCTCTGATCTTAAAATGTATTTAATTTACTCGAGAGGACAGTTGGCTCATTCATGTGGGAAGATGCACTTTATAGTCAAGCTTCATAATATTGGATTGGGGTCAACATTTTTGTGTCAGTCCACAGTATTCACAGCAAACAGTGGCAATGGTGATCCAGCAGTTTCTAGTTTATCATAAGCTTGTGCTTTGGTGAACTCATCTCCTTTTTTCTGATTGGTTATGTAACCCAGTCCAAAATAAAGGTATTTTGTATTGAGTTAAGTTCATGGAAGGTGTAATAATTTAGAATGTATTAAACATGTTTGCTTAAATATGTTAAAATTGTTATGAATAAGTGTTAACAAAAAGCTGTACTTACAGGTACTTTAAGTAATATGGTTAAGTTAAAAGAATTTGGAAAAATGTAGTTAAAACTGTTTCATAGAAAAGTAATCTTCAACATATTTTATTTTGAAGGGCTCATGTTTGAAAGAGGAAGTTGTGTAGAGCAAAGCAACTTTTCTGGTTCGTGGTTGGCTGAGGATCAGGAAGGGATAGGAGAGTAGCGGGAGACACAGAAAAAAACGTGAAAGAGAGAAGAAGAAGAAAAAAAAAGAGATGAACCGCGCTGAAAAACCGTGGCGGATTTATTAATGAACGAGTGTCTTGCAGATATTTAGACTTTCAACTCGACAGTCTTTAATAGATATCGACTCTACACTCTTTGTTTGCAGCTACTGTGATAATTTCAGACTGGAATTCACTGTACAGTAGGCGAAAGTCATATGTAATGCTCGCTAACGCATTAGCATTCATTAGCACATTGAATGGACTTGAATACTGTGAGCTAACTCGGCTAACAGAAGACTCAACTAATGTTTCCGTCGTGGGAGCGTTCAAGAGTTAACCTAGTGCAGAGAGATGAGCTTACACTGAGAGTTTCTATGACTGTGCTGGAGGACTGTGTCTGCGTTGGACTTTCCTGCTGTTCCTGAATCCTGTGGACCGAGGGACTGGTGAAGGAGCTGAAGACATCTTGCCGACTGGGACCAAGGACAGGTTAAATTCGAAGAAGGTTCGAGATTTTCCTTGGAGTAAGGTATTGCAATTCCACGCTTCATCAACACATCAGGCCTGCAACGGGTTTTTGTTTGGGACTATATTTTAGTTAATCATTGCCGGCTTAGGTGGACATTGAAGTGTGGGCCCACATTTATTAATATAGGGTTTGTGAAACTAAAGACTGAAATATTTGCATTTCGTGAACCTATTATTGTTTAATATATGTTCAAAAGTTCAAATCTCATAAAGGTGTGTGTGTTTTATTTTTTTTATATGATAGTATGTGAAGTTTATTATCCTTAATCAGTGCTACATAAAAGTACTGGAATGTTGTTACTTTAAGGTGAGTGAAACTCAACATAGGTTTTAAACACGAGAGTGTATTAAGTTATTATTCCTAAGTTACTGGGTTTAACGAACTCAGGGGCCCGTACCTACTTTAGAACGGTATAACTGGGCTACAG
>NW_015117958.1:0-11974 GCF_001443285.1 Poecilia latipinna
TTGGGTTGTTTTAAACTTTACCTTTACCCATATATCTTTACATATTATCAGAAATAGTCCAGAAGGTGTTTGAAGGGTTTGACAATGTACTAATGTCAGATATTAGGGTAAAGCAGGCTACATATTTGATATGGCAATGTTTTCATTTAGAGGAGTGAGAGGTAGTTATTACAAAGACACAGTAATCTTTTCAAATTTGTATTTGTTGAAGTCTGGAAAAATCATGTTATTTTCTCTCCATTTCAGAAGTGTGATGCACCTTGTGTTTGCAATACTAAATCCCAATAAAATCTATGAAAGTTTGTTGTAAATGGAATAAATAATATGAAAACCTACATGAATCGTTTGCTGTTCACTGTAGCCTATATGCACAATCTAACTAGTGGTTTCACAGGGCTGTGGACATGTGACCAAGTTTCTGAAATGCCAGATGTTGCGTCACGTCTGTTTGGCCAATCAAATACTGTACATCCTTATCTATGAAAACTGAAAAATGGGTCGAGGTTCTTCTCAATCAGAGCGGCAAACTAAACACCATGATAAGCAAATGCTTTGTTGTCTATATGATGTTCTTGTTCTTGGGGACAATGGGTGAGTCTATGTACAAGTTCCACATTTCGGTGCGTTGTACCAAGTTGTCGTATGTTTATCATGTCGGGGTTTTATTTTTTTACCACAGCTGGGACAAAGACACAATACAGCTTATCTGTTCGCCAAGACAAACATTTCGTGTTTGCTAAAGTGGGAGACAACTTGACTCTGCAATGCTTCTACGAAAACGTCGTGGACGCACGGTTCTACTGGTACAGGCAAAATCTGGGGCAGAAGCCAAGGCTGGTCTCCACCTATTACAAGTACGACAAGAACGCCACTTTCCATGATGAATTCAGAGACAGTCCACGCTTTGAGCTGGAGACCACTAAAGGCAAAAATCACTTGAAGATAAGAGATCTGAGGATTTCAGACTCTGCACTTTACTTCTGTGCAAGCAGCTACCTATACAGGCTGGATTTTGCTGAAGGCACAATGGTGTATGTAGAACAAACAGGTTCCAAGCTGAAAACTTCAGTTTATCAGTCAGCATTGGAGACCATCCAGCCCGGAGGCTCTGTGACCCTGAACTGTACGGTACAAACTGGGACCTGCAGCAGAGAGCACAGCGTTTACTGGTTTAAAAACTCTGAAGTGTCTGAACCAGGACTCATTCACAGCCAAGGGGGTGAGAACAAGCGGTGCAACAACAAAACCAGCGCAGGGACACACAGCTGTGTGTACAAGCTGCCAATTAGCAAACTGGACGCCTCTCATGCTGGCACCTACTACTGTGCGGTTGCCTCGTGTGGACACATTCTGTTCGGAAAAGGAACAAAGTTGGACTTAAAAGGTGAGCAGCTGCAAAACAAAACAAAAACACCACAAATTACCTAATTTAACTGAAACAGAAAGTTTATGTTGCTGTGTTTCTGCAGATACCAACAACTTAGAGACTTATTTATGGGCCGGAGCCTTTTCTTTCACCTCCCTCCTGAGTGCTTTACTGGCTGTCTTACTGTGTGTGATACATAAGAAAAAGAGCTTCAAACGTTCAAGTAACACCTTTTTTTAAACACTTTTACAACTTTAAATTCACATACTTGCAATGCAGCAAAAAGCAACATTTGACTCATGATATATTTCCTCTGGTTTTGCTTTCTTCCCCCACGTTTATTTGCTTGAGATTATGAAACTTGTTTCAACATTGAACAAAGATAGCAAGAGCAAATCCAGAGTGTATTCTCCAAATTATGATATCTCTCAATTTAATTTGATGCTCTTGCTTGAAAACCCTCCAAAAATATGCAAATTCACATATTTCTTAAGAAAGGAGTGGGTAGAAATTCCCTCGCAGTGAAATAAGTAAATGACTTATTGCCAGTTATAAGAAACTCTTGATTGTTGACATGGCTGTCTGTCATGGCTTCTAGAGGTAATTTACAAACTGCTTTTTGTACTGTGTCACCTTATCTTTGTTAATAAAACATATTTAAACATATTTGTTTAGGATTAGGGCCACAAAAAAAGAAAAAAAAAGAATTCTGACTTTTTTTTTCTAAAATTCTGACTTTTTTCTCTGAAGACTAAAGTCAGATTTGTTTTTTCAGTGGCACTAATCCTTTTCTGTATAAAATGTAAAAAATAAATAAACAAAAAATACAAAAATATCTAAACTTCTGCTTTTACTTGCAGAGTCTGTAAAAGGGCCATCCCATAAGCCAGATGTGAAGGTGAGCGATTGTTTTTCATCAGTCCTTTTCTATGTAAGGACGTACACATAACATAATAGTTTCTGTATTTTTTTCGGTGTGTAAAATTCTAACAAACCTTTTGCTTCTAGGATGCTTACAATGCACAAAAAGCATATTACGCTGCTTTTCTTGTGCTGCACAACAGACCACGAAGGAGAAAGGATCCTATCTGGAGTGAATGTGTGTACTTCAGGGTTTAGTAGTAGAATGGAAAAAAATATATATATTACAGCCAAGTGCATTTCAACACGCGTGTTTAATATAACTTGTTTTTATTAATTCACTGTTGTTCAGTTAGATCCAAAAGGACTTATCAGATGAGTTAATGTCTTTGTGTTTATTCTTGTATCCTGTTCCTTTTTGGATTTTGTTTTCTTAGATTCGTATTGTTGGTGTTTTTCCCCATGTGTTGCTTTTTCCTTTCAGAGTTCTCCAGTGTTTTCCAGGCACAAAGTGCCATTTTATAGCATTGAAAATGGGCCTCTGTCTCTTTAAAAACTGCTGTTCTTTCCAAAACTCTGCCTTCACAACGTTGCTCCCCTATTAACCCTTTAACAGCTTTGCACTGAGAAGTAACAACATTATAACATGCTTTTATGCTCAGATACATCCAGTCGCCAATGAGCTTCACTGGTTTTCTGAACTCAACATGATAACAGTCTTGGTCGAATGAAAATTGTTATAAAACATTTTTTTTTTATCATTTCAGTAAATGTGCTTATAATTCTATGAATTTTGAGTCTATCAATTTTTGCTTTTGTTATTTTTTTTAATCAACATTAAGCTTGAATGTGTCTGTTGGTTACATAAACATTGCAAAATAGCAATAGTTGACTTTTATGTTTATGAATAATTTCTGTAGCTTTGTTATCATTTTTTAAGATGCCATGAGCTTTTATCTGCTTTTCTTCTACATTAAAGTTTAACAGTATCAAATGTGTTGTGACTATTTCAAAAATTTCTGCCACCAACTGAATGTCTGTGACTCTGGTCAGTGAAGCACATTAAAGCAGATCACATGTATTTCTACCGAGTGGATTATTATCTTTTTTTTTTTTTGTAACCTGAATCAATATCACTGGTTTTAAAAAGAACAGACATCAAGACTAAAAATAAAACAGGATGAACCACATAAGCTAAAAATAAATACTTGCTATGCTTAAGGATTATTAGCATGTAAAGTTTGTTGATCTGGTGAAATATAAGAAATGTGTCGAGGTCTAATTATTCCCAACAATCTTCACCAAGACAACAAACTGTTGCTGCTACTGAAAAAGGACATTTTAAATAATTCAGTTACTTTATTGAGCTTGTATTTTGTATATAATACATTTTGTGATAAATTTTCTTTAGCACAATATCAGTTTCAATTAATGATGAGATAACCTCTAAATGAAAATGTTTTAGAGGCTATAAAAGGCTAGCTAAAGGAAGGCTACTATTTTCTTACATGTTTCCAGATTTGCTGCCTAAATATCCAGAAACTCCTCAATCCTAACACTCAGGTCTCTGGCTTCTTCACACAGTCCAAACCTTGTTTGTCCAACAGTTCTGGCCTAATTCATGTTTCAGGATCAAAACTCTCGTAATCTGAGGTAACCTTGTTGTGAATTTGTACAACACGTATAAATTGAAAACTCAGTTTGCATTATGTGCTTTCTAAAGCCCCTTCTCCATTGTCAAGTCTCACGCTAGCCAGTCAAAGTCTGGTCCAGCTCTGTCCAAGTTGTTGTTCTCCGTTGGCAGTGTGTTCCTCTCTGTGTGGGGGTGAACCATGAGTGATGGAAACTTAAGGTTTCAGTTTGGGGGATATTTCATAACCTGCTGTTCTTAAGTTTCTCCATTTCCTTTTGGGAAGCCTTTCCTTCAGGCCACTTTCTTTACAGGTGATTTTTATGTCCTGCAGCTGTAAACCACAGGTTTTGGTGTAACTTATTCAAAATCCAGATTCAATCTGATTCAGAGTGTGAAGAGACCTTAAATACATAATTAAATGTGGTTGAAGTAATTCTGCAGTGAAGAGTGAACCAGAGATTTTACACTTTGTTCCACTTTGACCGTCAACGTTGGGTAAATTAGATTTGGGACCAAATACTTTTTCACCTGTTCGGTTTGGATAGCTTCTTCCCTTAATAAGTGAAATCATTTAAGGCTACATTTTTTTTTATTTACTCAAGTGATGTTTGTCAAATACTTAAATTTTGTTGAATGATCTGAGTCAAAAAGTGTGAAAAACAGCAAAAACAGAAGGATGTGTTATTTTTACTATTGATGAAAGTCAAGCCAAAACAGGCCCTCTGCCTTCTTCCAGTGCTCCCAGTACTTACTGGAAACAACCAATTAAAGCCAAGAGGAGAGTCTTAGCGCTGTCAATCATCTTGTGTACACACTGCTCACTTCCTCCCTTACATGCTGTCTGCTATAGCTTCTTCCTGTCACTGGAGCTTGTTGTAAATGTTACGGCTGGTTAGCATAGCCACCGATGACGGCGGATAAAGTTGTCTTGTAACAATAAGTTGTTTCTCTGGCATTAGCACGTTGAGAAGTGCATACACAATATTGACTGACAGCACTAAGACCCTCCTCCAGTTCTGAATGGTTGTTTTTGACCCGGAGCGCTGTATTTCTTCAAACGGTAATGGCAGCTCAGGGAGGAGATTGACTTTTTTCACAGATTATCTGCCCCTATTATACTGTCACAACTTGGTGACGGCTTTAACAAGGGTGTAAAAAAAACATCTTGCAATAAAAGTTGCATACCCCAGCTTTAAATGAAAGAAATAATAACAATAAAGTTGATAAATAGTGAAATCAGAGCTTCTCACTTCCTTTTGTGCCCACACTGTTTCCATTGTCAGTGCAAGTAGAGGTCATTTCCGCTGAACATATAAAGTCTCGTCCTCGACCCGTTTACTGAAGTCGCTATTACACTGGAAGAGTCTGAGCAGTGAAGAGTGAAGGATGCTGAGGTTTTATGTACTCCTGGTTCCTCTCTGTAAAGCATGTAAGTCACTCCATTTACACACTCCTGCATCATGATGGTAGCTTCTCGATACGGTAACGCTTTAAGGTATCCGTAAACCATTCTGCGGACTTTGACTAGCCAAACTTCACATGTTCTTCAGACGGGGACGTTCTCTACGCCGACTTTGGAGACAATGTTACTCTGCATTGCTTCTACACCTCCAGTGCCTCCCATCTGAACTGGTACAAGCAGATGCCAGGAGAACCGCCGCAGATCATATCCACTTTTTACAAACATCTTCCCAGCTCCAACACCTTACACAGGCAATTTAAGGACAATAAGCGACTTTCAGTTTACACCAAGGAAGGGCTCTATGATCTGAAGATCTCCGATATCCGAGACTCTGATTCTGCTCTGTACTACTGTGGGTACACCAGCATCTCCATCACCGAGTTTGACAACGGAACATTTTTATTGCTAAAAAGTAAGAGAAACTCGATGCTTTCTAGAAGCTTTCTGCACTTATTTTTACCGTTTTTATTGACATCCTTAGAACATCTTGTCTTAGATTCCAGCTGCAAGACGTTCCTCCACCAGCCAGACTCCGTCTCTGCCCAACCAGGAGGCTCTGTGACTCTGAACTGCACCATGCTGACCGGAACTGTTAACGGAGACCACAGCGTTTACTGGTTCAGGAAGAACTCGGAGGGATCCGATCTGGGAACGCTGTACACAACGACACAGAGTGGTGGTCCGTGTGCGCGGAGCCCAGAGGACGGTCCTGCTGTCCACAGCTGCGTGTACAGCTTACCAAAGAGGAACGTGACCGTGTCTGATGCCGGGACGTACCACTGCGCTGTGGCTTCATGCGGACGGATTCTATTCGGACCAGGAACAAGACTGAATGTGGGAGGTAAGAGTTAAGGTTATTGCTTTTTTTCCCCCACAAATCTGCAAAAGTGTTCTATATTTTTTCTCAGAGAAACAGGTTGACCCTGCGTTGATGCATGGAGGTGCTGCGTCCCTGGCTGCGTCTCTGATCTTTAACATCATCCTGATGTTTATTGTTTGTCGAAATTTCAGAAGAAAAATCAATCATTCAGAAGGTACAACCAGTTGATATTTAGTAGATGATTTATGTTTTTTTTGCAGTATTTTGATGATTTTGTTTTTCTCATCAAGGATCACATCAAGAGCCAGGAAATGCTGCTGACACTCAGGTTAGCTATTTAAAAAATGAGTTAAGATTGTGTTTGTAGACAGACTCCACTATTTAGATCTGCTTTGTGTTGCAGGACGAAGACTTAACGGTGGTTCAGTATGCAGCCCTGGATTTCAAACTGAAGTCGGACGCAAAGAACAGACAGAAGAACCGAGAGGAGGAACCGGTTTACTCCAGAGTCAGACAGTCCAACCAGAAGTGACTGAATGTTTTAAACCGCACAGGCACTGCTGCTCTTTGCTTTCTGAGATCTGTGCAGAGGCAAATGAGGAAAACATGCAGATTCTGATACATTTGAACTGGAGATGCGTCAATCATAATGTGGTTGGTTTTCTAAGCTCTGGTTTTTGTAAAATTTTGACCTGTTGATGCTAACTCAGGTATCTCTGAAGCATGGATTGAGCTTTTTATGGAGTCAGTACTGAACGCAGTCGGGCAGAGGGCTGCAGGTTTTACATTTTTTTTAGCTTTAGTCAAGCTAGTTGAAACTTGACTAAAACTGCCAATGTTATGTAACCTTTTGGAAAAACACAACTTGTAATTTTTATGGAAATTATCAAAAGTAAATTTTTCTTGTCATTTTTATAGAATCACAACTTTCATTTTTGGTTTTAAACCATAAAGCTTTTTTCTTTTTTAAATAAAGGAAGATGGATATAGTATATTTTACTGGATCTAAACATTATGTATAACATTATTATTTTTTTAAATGTAGTACTGGTACTATTAGTGTCTTTTTGTTGTGGAAATTCAATGCAATTTTCCCTAGAAAACCCCCCAAAACAAACAGAAAAACAGGTAAAACCTGCATTTTTTTTACATGCATATTTAAATACATTGGCTGGTTCCTTTTCCATCTTCAGAAGGAGTTTTGAGCCACTGTGGAACATCCAGAGAGCAATTTGCAGCTCCAGAGTCACAAGTTGCAGACATGAGCTGTTTGGCAAAACCGAAAATGATGCTGCAACTTATTCATCTGTTCTCTGTTCTGCATGTAAGTGTGACCTTTTGCTCTCGCCTTATATGCCAATCTATAGCATCTTTACTAATATCTAAAAAGTCTTGTTTACACTGCTTTAAAAAAAGTCAAAGCAGGAACCATGAGTTATCTGGTGCCTACAGGGCCTATGTACAACTTGTATATATATGTCGTTGATGATGTTTTGTTCCTGACCAAATAAAGTTGAATGAACACAGAAGTTTTTTTTTTACAGTAGATTTGTTTTTTGTGTGCAAAATATCAGTTACTATGAGCTGTGATGTCACATTTACCTTCTGCTCAGTCAGAAGGAACCACAGACATGCTGTCACTTGCCTTTTACTCAGCAGACCACAGAGCACCGAGGTCAAAGTTCAGCATATTTCAGCTTTAACAGGATCGTAAGCTCCACCAAGCAGGGACATTCATGTTTTGCTGCTGTTGCGTGCAAAACATGAGGTAAATATTAACGTTAATACTCTAAAAGACAATTCAAAATGTTAAAACCGAACAACTTTTCACTCGTCTGTTGTATGTATTTAATATTCTCTATTAAATCGCCTTGGTTTGTCTGTCTTTCTTTTTTAAATATCTGTTTTTTTCTTTCCTCATTAGCAGATTCCACACTATTATTAGTAAGACTTGATAGCACTTTAATGGGATGTGTTCACTGATTGCAAAACAATCAGACAAAGTCAAGCTGAAAATTAACTAATCACAATCAACAGCCAGTTTTTATGTGATCTTTATCTTTATTCTTCCTTATGCTTAAGAAAGAATAATTTCAAGAGAAATGACATTTTTATTCATGTCTGTAAAAGAAATTGACATTTTCTTGGTTATTTTTGAGGAGGGTTTTCTTGTGATAATCTCAACATCATGAACTCCACCGACTTCAAAACGAGCTTGTGATGAAGTGAAGGTTGCTATAGTGACTTTACAGATAAAAGTATTTAAGTCATGTAGCTAATGTGACATTGTGAATATTTGATTGAGATATTCAGATGTGCAGTTAGGAAGTCAGCCAGCAGAGAGCAGTAAAGTCATTCCTGAACTGCTTTGGTAGTTAACCCTCAGTGTCAGAGCATCCCTGAAATCTTAGGTGTGGTTGTGATGCTAGAGGACAAAATTAGCATATTAAAAAAAAAATCTGAACAGAGGTGAAGCTGAAGATTTTAAGAATACAACTGGAGCTCATCAGGTGATCGTCTCTGTTCAAAATATAGAAGGTGAACCTAAAGAGAGAAGTGTTAGCATGTGCTGCGGTTAGCTGACATAGAAAGTTGTCTGTTGAAGTTTTTGAAGTTTAGCCACAACATATCACAGTTTCTCTGCTCGGTTTTCATGAGGACTGTTGCTCTTTAAATGAAGTGACAGCATTAAAACAAAAGCATTTTACAGTAAAGCTGGTAATCAGTGAGGACAATGTTGTTTTGTTTGCACACAGTGATCAAATTTGAGCTAATTGGTCTCTTGGTGATAAAATGGTGTTAATCTCCGGTTGGTGACTAACATAGAAAGCTTAACGGACTTAAAAATACATTAGTAACAAACAACCAAACAGAAAAGGAGCAGTTCTCGCTGTGGTCCTGCCTGCTAGCAGCGACCTCAGCCCCAGAGGTTCAGTCGGCCCCACCGCTCCTCCGTCCTGACAGGATGTGGTTGTAGCTTGTTCCTGCCTTCAATAACACATCTGGGCCATCGGTTCTTCTCACGACCCATACTTTTGTTTTGTATTAGAAACCAATGCAGTAGTCATGTCTCTAGTGACCGAATAAACTAAAACGATGACTTTGCATCACCACTGCAGCTCAAACAGACTATATATAGAAGTAGGAGGGTCTGTGAGCCACTAATTTTACTTTCTTTCCTGTCCATTTCCTTTTATTTGAGCTAAACGTGCCGCTACCTTTTGTGTTAGTCATTTTGTGACAGTAGAGCAGTGCTACCGATGTGCACAAGCGGGGCCATTTGTTTCCATTGTTTAGCATTACAGAAACCCACAGACTACATATCTGGACAGAACTGACCTAAATGTACTTTAGTAAAGCCACAAGCGCAGTGGAACAAACAGCAGTCATGTTACCATGAGGTGGTATCCCTCTGCGCCGCTGACCCATTTAGAAAACAGGAAAACAACTGTTATGTGTGATAAATGAAGAAGTACAGAAAGGCTCTGAAATATTTTTGCTTCACATATTAAAGTGTTTTGTTCCAAGTCAGTAATAATGCATATTTTACTTGAGAGATTTTTTTTCATTACTTTTGTTTTGGGTTCTCCCGACTTCATGTTCAGTGGTCCAAACCTGACCTCTAGTTCATGTTAGTATAATTTAAGAGCAAATTTTGTTTAATAAATTTGCTTATAATTCCAAAAACAACCCACCGTCCAAAGAACAAAAACAGCTTTCTGCTAAACTACTCTAATTTTTAACAGTAAAATTTATTCAAGCACTCAGAAGAAATTTTTACTTAAACTTGAAAACGTGATTATTATTTTATGCAATAAATAGCGACCCTCTCTAAGCAAACATAAATTTGACATAGCAGGCTAACATTTGAAATGGTTAAAGCTGAATTACTGAGTGACTCGGCTCTAGTGTGCTTCAAATTTTCCAACTTAAAATTTTCTGCCAGAATTTCATATTTTCCATTATTAAACCACAAAATGTATTTATGAATTTCAACGGTTCATAGAGAACAAAACCAGATTTATTACAACTATTTTTGCTAGTGTCTTTTTTTAACATAGTTTTTTTCAACAATCTTTTTGTGAATATAAATTAGCTCCCTTTAAATATAAACAGTACAAGAAGACTAAAAAACTTGTGCATTTCCCTCTGCTTTTCACAATAATTCCATTTTCAAAATATCCACACATGCTAATATGTACCTCCAACTTGTGGTTTACTGGGTTTCGGAAAGCTGCTTCAACATGCTAACAGCACTCTAATGGACTGTCTGAACAGAAATAGAGATAGTTGTTTTCCCTCTTCATAAACAAAGCTTTTTGCTTTAAATGCTATACTCTTCAATAGGTGACATTAAGGCAGCTTTATCCACTGCATTAACCAAGGATCTCTTTTTCAGCTCTTTCAGTTTGAACTCAAGTGTGAATGATTTACTCCTTTTCAACAATTTTGTCAAATGAATTGAGATATGCGTTGTTTTATGGCCTTACTAATAATACTGATTAGCCTTTCCTCAAAACAAACAACAAATAAAGATTAGATTGGTTGTGAGATATATTTTCGTCCTGAACAACGGCATACTTATTATGAAACCTATGTGCTTGATTGATGAAAGAGAAAATCTCCACCTGGGTCCATACGGACCGCTCTTTTACT
The DNA here is from genome assembly GCF_001443285.1 of Poecilia latipinna. Taxonomy (NCBI): domain Eukaryota; kingdom Metazoa; phylum Chordata; class Actinopteri; order Cyprinodontiformes; family Poeciliidae; genus Poecilia; species Poecilia latipinna. The sequence goes on from NW_015117958.1 coordinate 10,799, forward strand.
GGACTTGGAAAGCTCTCATCAGCAACGCTTGTTGTCTTCAGTTTAGCTGAATCACCTGGATTAAGGATTTGAATCATTTTAATAAATCAGGATTTATGAGGTGAACCACGAAATGTATTGAAGATTTTGTGGGTTGTTGTGTAATCTTGATTTTTTCTTTACTGCTGGCAGCCGTTACATACGAGCCAAATTCATGGCCTCAATAAGCCACAGTTTGCTGTATTGAGTTACTTACTCAGCTCTTCATTGGGTTCTCAATCTAGATGGCTAACTCCCGTCTCCAAGGGCAACAACCCACCAACATTCAAATACCCTTGAATTTGAACAGTTCAATCACCTTATCAACATTCAGTCGTTCAGCTCTGCACAGGCAGTTAGAACAAGCAAATCATTTGGTTCAAGTCTATCAATCAATCATCCAAAGGTCCAACAAAATATGGATGTTCTGTGTTTTGAAATGTATGTTTCTAGATGTTAGTTGTCCTTCTAAATGAGAAAAAAAAAACAATCAATTTTCCTCCAATCACCCTCATTTTAGAAGTTTTGTACAGAGTTACGTTGTAAGGTTTTAACATTGTTCCCACAAAAGTTCTTAAGGAATCTGTTCTGACACCTGAGTATCACATCCACAGATGCTAATATGCACCAGCATCTGCTTTTATGTTGACAAACAGAAGTTGCTTTATGGTCTAAATGTCCCACTTTGTGACCTGCGGTGTAAACAACGTCATCAAAAAGGGGGTCTCAGCTTTAACTTTGAGCCACGTGATCAGGCAGATCTCAATGAGTCACAACAAATCATAAGTGATTTCAAACCAAACCGTCTAACTCGGCCATTCACAGCTGGTCTTTGCCCCATGAGAGAATTAGTTCAGAGCAGACAGAACAGCTCTGAAAATGAAATCGTTAATGTCTCTCCTGCTCTTCTGTAAAATCTGTGAGTATTGATAACATTTTTTGAAAACTACCTTTGCAGAATTGTGAGTAAAACCAACAGGATTTCAAAACTTTTTGAATGTTGTCTTTTTATTTTCAGGTCAGGTGTTTGCTGTTGAAAATCCATCGTGCGTCATTCAGGACAGTGGTGTGAAAAGAGCTGAACCTGGAGGCGCCGTATCTTTAAACTGCTCCTGCAGAGATGCTACCGTCAGCTTCCTTTTTTGGTACAAGCAGAGT
>NW_015117959.1:0-11968 GCF_001443285.1 Poecilia latipinna
TGTGTTTTCTACTCTCATGGCGATTTGTTTGACTTCCTTAGGCAAAGTTTCATTCTCTTCCCGGATAGTGCCGGCTGTATTGAAAAGCTTGCAAACTCTGTCATAAAGTTTGCCAACTTTTTTACAAACTCTCTGCTTAAGAGTTTTGCGTGGGACCACGGATCCTGAAATCTTTCCAAAGTCAAACATTTTCAGTTTAGTTTGATGAGCAACTACTTTAGGCTAAAAGGTTTGCAGCAATTTCTGTAAGCAGAGACGACGCAGACTCCTTCAAAGTGAGGCAAAGGGAATCTTATGATAAAGTCAAGAGTTCCACCTCTGTGACATCAAAGGAGTCTGTGACATCATTGTTGAAATCATTCTTTAGTCCCGTAGCCATGCCAACATGATGACCTGACAACATTCTGACACGCCGGGCCGCCTCACTGTTAGTGATGTGTGATAAACTGTTGATAAAATAAAACTCCTTTGGTCTTAATATCATTTCAGTAACAACTATTTATTGCCATGTAAAACAAAATTTGCCATTCAGAACTGAAGCCATGGCAACGTACAATAGCAGAGAATGAAATAGGTTATTTTCAAAATAGATATTTATGAAGATTATTAACGATCGGAGGCTTAATATTGAGTGCCCTTTAAATAACATGAACACTAATATGTCTGTTTTTAATGTGTTCTTTTTTTTTTAATTCCATCATTTTAAAATAAAATAAAAAAGATGAGGGAAATGAATACTGATAGCCATCAGAAAGAAATGATGTATATTAAGCTAACAAAAAGAATATAACCTTCAATTTTATCATTTTTGGTGGTTATAACACGTAAAGGTAATAAAATACGAGTAAACATTTTGTTTTTATATACATATAAATGAATGTTTTAAAAACAATTATTTTTAAAATGATTAATTTTATTATTATGTACTTTTAAAGACAAAATGCAATAAGTTGTTAATGATAAGCATTTTTAAGATGATTTCATAAATTTTCAAACAAGACACAGTTTGAAACTAGAACCACCACGATCAACAGGGCACTGAGTCAGGCTGTAGCCAGGATCCAGACTTTAGTCTTTCATTGGTGGTAATCAGGATAGACAAAGAATCAAAAATATGAAACAACAATGACTTGACAATTGCAGCACCGTGCATTGCCTGTGCGACTCCGAACGTAGACTTTCTGGAATTTATGTTGTTGTTCTTCTGGGGGGTTTTCACATGACATAAAATCACCAGATCAAACTCAGTAAACATCTCAGCATGTCCTGGCAAATTCGTTTTTCCCCAGACAGGAATAAGTGGTTTTAACATGGGATTTAGTTCTGTTTTCTTGGCAATTTGCTTACTTGATACGTCAAAACAGAAATTTGTGTGTTGCTTTTCTTAGAGCCCCTTATTTCAAAATCGGGACTGCAGAATGCATAATCACCTCTATGTCATTGTGAACAATTAGAATCGGGCCAAAGCATAAGCAAATAGTGACTCAATTCTTTGACTTTGCGAAGAAACAAAACCAGTGACGGTTACAAAAACGTCTCCGTCTACAGCAGCAAAGCAATGAAAATGAACACAGTGCCACCATGTGGACATTATCAGTGTCTCTATTTTGTACAATCGGAAATGTCACTTAGTTTGTCCTGGAACAATAATGGTCGTGATTCAGTGGTTCTTTGTCCGAGTACCATATGTGGCACTTGGGCTGCCACTAGTGGTACTTCCAGCCAATATCTGTCTTAATTATTAGCAAGAAAAATTAATAACTGTGGTGATTAACACCAATAGCTAAAACGTTGGTTTTGTTCAAACAAATTAATCTTTGCTGTAAGAAGGAACTGCTGGAAAAATAAAGAAGTTGAGAAAATTTCAACAACTCCCATTTCAACAAATTTCAACAATCAAAACCACTGGGTGTGTATGTATAATGACAAAATCATAAATAAAAATCAGTCAGCAAAAGGACACCATCATAACATTCATCTATGTGACAGTAAATAGATTATGACATCTAAAAAAATACAGGACAAGATGCGTCTGTATATTACATAAAATGTTTCCTTTTGCAATAAAGAAATTAGTCTTTTCTGGTCAGGCAATGTTATTGATTTTAATTGACCAAGCAGATGAATTATGTATGCACATATGATGTAACATTGAAAATAAATATTTTCTTTTTACTGCGGCTATTACAAAATTGTCTATGCAAAGGCAGACATACTGGATATTCAGATCAAAGTTGGTGAGAATCTTTTTGTGTTTTGCACTCCAAACTTCTGTGAACTTTGCTGGAATGTTGTTTCCCATCGTTCCTGTTGAGTCATTGTTTGAAAAAAAAAATGTCAAGAAGGTGGTGTTTGGAAAACGTGACATTTAGATGCGATGCTTGTTATGAAAAACGTTTGTGAACCACTAAATACAGAATATGCCTGGCAAAAGGTTTTAGATATTTCACCATAACCCACATCTTCTGCTAGATGTTTCCAGTTGTAAGAGTTTGAGTGACGCAAAGATGCCACAAAGTGATTCTTTTGACGTAGAGCTGGGAAATCTCCTGCATCATTGTTATTTAGCAAAATGTCTTAAGCTTCTAAAAGTTTGGGAGGGACCGTGGGAACTAAAACAATTCAAGCAATGACATCATCTGTCAGCAGCGAGCTTCAGGATAACACACCCGGACCACTCCATCCGGTTCAGCGGGGAGAGGACGACCGGTCTGTCCGCTTCGAGGAGGCTGCGCTTCGGATGAAAGGTAAACCGCAGCGTGCTGCCGTCAGCCTACAGCAGCATTGAAAGCGGAAGCAACCCAGATCTGTATTTCAAAATAATGTACTATCTGAACGAATACTTTCGGATGCATATTTTGTGATGCAAATGTTGTGTTGGGGGGGAAAAAAAACTTGCATTTATTTGTGTCTTAACATAAAAGTATTTAATTTCACAAAATACTTTTCATGTAGTGCATGTGGCTTGATAAGCAGATTTGTGGCCTCACTCATAAGTGAAAGAGTTGCCTTAAACTTATTTGTATTACCTTAACTAATGCTTTTGTATTTATGATTTTTGCTGGGCCAGACAACAGGAAGAACCCAAATATTGAATTATTATTATTATTATTATTATTATTATTATTATTATTATTATTATTATTATTATTATTATTATGATTAGTAGTAGTAGTAGTAGTAGTAGTAGTAGTAGTACATGTTTTTGTAGACATTGTATTTATATAAATATAAGTCTATAAGAGGTTAGTTATAATATTTTTGGATTTTTCTGAATCGATAATACTTTAGTATCTAAAAATTATAATGTTATAGTACTTTTTTTTTTTACAACATGTATCCACCGTCTAGGGGTTGTACAACCACACCTGCATTAATACCTGTTCATGTATATACCTGAATATTAACGTTCTGTAAGCTGCAATAGTAAAATTTTTCTTCTATGAATAGGGCACATAAATTGTGTCCATCCGGAAAAGCCACCTAAAAAGTATCTATTATCATTTTAATGAGTTTCAGTTATGAGAAACCATACACATTGTTTGGAGTCAAATTCAACCACAAAATATTTTGTACTTCACATTGAACCTTGATAGTTCATTAACAAAGCTAATATGTGTTAGCCAAATATCTTCTCAACAATGCCTCTTGTTTCATGATTTATAATAAATTGTGATTTGCGGTAAAAGTTCACGTTTTATTCCGTCATACTTTTCAGCAAAACAAACCTAGTTAACAGTAAATATATTTCCTGTTAAAACGAAACCGCATTTTTAGGGTGAGGAAATTCCAGAAGAATTTTATTTTGAAAAACCTAGCAACCGGAAGTTTAATTGCTTCGTACATCCACCTTGGAGCAGGTGCTTCCAGCAGAGAGGCAATTAAAAACCAAAGCGGTGCGGAAGGCAGTGATGTGTGTTAATACAAGAGGATTCTGTTTTTTCGTGGAATAACGCACAACTGTGGGAAAATATTATGTTCTGGGAACAAACATATTGTGTTAAAATAAGTTCAGGAAGAACATGAGAGGAGAAACGGCTGTGGTAAGTTTTCTTTTTCTTTTTTTTAATTAAAATATCTATTGGGAAAAAGAAAAAAATAGGCTGTGTTACTGGTAAACTGATTCATATTTGTGAAAAGCTTAGCTTCTTTAGGAAAACGGGCATTTTTCACTTACATTTAATTTGTAATTGTGCTTTTTTGTTTTATTTTAAAAAATCAATAAAGGAAAATGGTGTTGAAGTGGTTGAACATGGAGGAGCAGCAGCACCAACTTCACTCGGGAGTCGACCTGTGAGTCTTGTTTTCTGCTACAAATATGGTTTTATGTGTAAAATGTTGGTTCCAAAGTATGACATTAAGTAATTCCACCGTTTTCTAAAATATTGTATTTTACCTGTATCATATTTTGGAAAATTACTGCGCAGGAAAAACTTAAATTTTCAGATGGGCAATGCTGATTTTTTTTTTTTTCCTTGCACTGGTAGCACTCTAGGTATCATTGTCTGTATCATTTCTCCTGACAAACTGTAATGCCAAACCCAGATTGTCATGGCAACTGTTTGTGAATTCCTTCGCATTGAAAACAATGCTTCTAATCTCTGACATCAGCAATGAAAGCAAGTTCCTCTGTAAAATAGCAGGTGTATTGAATATTAAAGTTTCTGAATTTACTACGTTATGACTGTACATATGAACAGATGTCTCATTTATTTGCATAGAACAGAATTCTCCATGTTGTAGAGTATTATATTTTTGGTTCGTGGTTGGATAATTACATGTTTCTTTGCAGTTTGGAATAAGTAGATTGTAGAATGATGTCTGCATTTCCAAACTTTCTCTATCCCATTGTCTAAAAGAGACTAAAATCACAGACTTGGCGTTGCAGAAATATCACCAGTCAATTCACTGTGAACTTTAGTTGATTTCTTCTTTAAATTCCCCCATAAATATGCTAAAGACAACAACAGCAATTCAGTGTAAGATGCTTGAATGCAGTCTTCTGTTTACAAGATTTTGGGTATTTTCATGTCACAGTTTCAGTTCTGCAGTCTAGTTTTTCAGGTTCTTGACGTTCGTTTTGTTTTTAGCATTGTTTCCGTTCTGTTTTAGAGCATGCCAAATCACAAGCCGGTCGAACTATTTTTGGAAACGAACATTTATATAAACGTGAAAAATTAATCGTTCAAAAATCCTACAGTCAGATTTACTATTTATTATTATTATTATTATTATTATTTTGATACTTTATTTTTACTCTTCTTCATTTTTTTGAAGGTGGGGAAACTTGGAAAAGCTGGCAGTGTATCAAATACTGATTTTCTGATCTTTGCTGATATTTATGTTTGCAAGTTGAATCGTAAAAATAACCAATTTGTACACCCTTACCATAGTTTAACATGTCTGATTTAATCATGAGGGAAGCTAAATGTATGCATTATCAGTGAAGCAATGGTTTGTCTCTGCAGAATGTTGCAACTCTACAAAATATGCTGAAAATGGCTTCTCGTGGCTCCCCTAATCATCACTACAGTGTAAGTGGTTGCACAAATATACAATCAAAATTGGAATTACTGAGGTGCATGTGAACTTTGTTGACTTAGAAACTTAAAAACTGAGAAACATTTCAGCTTCTTTAGCTTTAAACAACAATTAGCAGCAAAGTTCTCTCTTTCTATAATCATGAGCCAAGAGGATAAACGTCTCCAGGTATATCAGAATCAGTCTTCATACTTTGGAAATGGTTGACATTTTAGTCTTTGTATGGTAGGTTTGTGCTCAGAAAGCGTGAAAACCTGCGAGCTGCATTTTAACATTTTCAGGTCAAAGGTTAAATGTTATTATGAATTACAAAACTTTTAGGAGAAGTGTAGTTTAAAATGGCCTGAGGGATTTGACCTGTTTGTCTTGGGTTTTGAAAAGTGACGCCTGAACACATTTTGGAACATTTTTTTTTTTTTTTTGGACAAACCAGGTTAAAGTGTTAATGTTTGGCTATAATGCACTGAAACTGTAGTGTGATGATGGAGAGCTGATAATTTTGGCTTAATTTAAGAGGAGGTGGGATAAAATTTATTTTATTTTTCTTCTTCAGAGTAGTCAGGGAGGTGTAGTGACCCACTGACAGCTCACATCTCAAGTAAACTGAGGAACGAATCCCTTAGTTTCAAGAAAAAACCTCATTTAAGTGTCCAGAAATAAACTTTTTGGTGATCTTAAATGAAAATTTCCTGTTCTTCTTGAAGCTAAACAGGTTGTTAAATAATGATAGGAACTCAGTTTCTTTGGCTAAGAACAAAAGTATACAAAACAAAGAAAACTACAACATTATTATAAAAAAGTATAAGAAATACTTAAAACTAAATTAATCCTCCATAGATGGTAAAACACAAGTGGTTGCATGCTGGGATTTGGAGTTTAAGACAACTCTGTGGAAGTGTTGAATTCACGTATCTGAAATTAAAATAAACCAAACTGTAATGTGGCCTTAAACATGCCAATCACAGGTCTTAAATTTGGTTGGTAACTAGCTGCTAATACACCCTTGCTAGCTAGTTGGCTAATTTTGTTATTCGTCTACCCTCGGTGAATACAAATGTGTCACCAAATGGCTGGAGGACGTAGTTTTTTTTTTTTTTTTTGCCAGTGGCTCACTTTTGTTGCCAGCCCTTACAAGCTAGCAGGACCCCTCAATCATCCTCTTTATTCGTAGTTTTGTTTCTGTTTGAAATTTGTCTTGCTGTACCCACTATGAAATTCCTATCTTTATTGTCTGGGGTGTTATTTCCTTTGAATACCAGAAAAAGGATGTCGACAAATCAGAAGCTACTGTGGAAATTTTTAGAGTAGTTCTAGCAGGAAGAAGTTTTTAAAAAAGAAATGACCTCCATCAGGTGCTGCTACATTCCATGTTTTCATCACGCAACAAAAGCAGCATGCTTCTTTCCTTTCTTCCCACCCATGGATGTTTGTTGATATCTGTAACTTTTGCTCCACAGAGAGGTGAGTGGTCAGATACGGACAACCAGCACTTTGAACAGGTGAGATAAAAAAAAAAAAAAAAAGTTGATCCCTGGATGTGCTTATCCTTGATAATGTTACAGTTTAAGCACCATAAGTAGCTGTTTTAGATCAATAGAACGGCTGAGGATAATGACCTGGTATGGAACTGGTTGATTTGTGCTCCTGTTTGGTTTTGCTATCTACCTAGAAGTTTTTTTGTCTTTAAAGCTTCAGTTGTAGGTGTGTCTCTGTCACATTGTTGTCTGACTAGAAAGTTCTGTTCAGTAACGTCATTCTTGTTGTGATTGCGTGCAAATTGACTAGACACTTAAACACTTAGACACACTAGGCACTGGTTCCTGTCACGGTTTAAATTGATGATTCATGATGCAAAAGCAGGACTCATAGTTTTTGTCATTTTTCAGAATGGAGTCCAAGAAGACTTTCCGTCAAGCCTTCAGGTTTGTTTTTGAATGACTGTTTCTCGCAGCTGTGCAGCTTTAACTAGGTTTTATTTATTTATTAATATTGAATTCTTGTTACTCCAAATAGAATGAAAACTCTGCAGATTTGATCACAGAGAACCCTTTTTATCCATATTACAAGGTATGTATGTTACAGATCTCTGCTTATTGATAACATTGACTTTTACTGAACACATTCCAAATGAAGTTGTGTTCTGCCATTAGGAATCAACTAGCAACATTAATGGAATGGAGGCTTCAGTACAAGCAGACGATTCCATCTCTGTACCCACTATGAAATTCCTAGGCTCACCTCAGGAACTTGGTTATGGAATTAAAGCCACGGAAAACGGAGCTATGTTGTCTGAATGTGTTAACGTGCCTCAGAGGTATGACCCTAAGGACGAGCTCTTCAGACTGTCCTCTCTGAGGCTCAATGGCACTGCCAATGAGGATTTTCATGATTTGGTTCAAACACAAAAGTTCTCTAAACCCATACAGAGAAATGGCTCAGACATTGTCACAGATGACGTGAATGCTTTGTTTGGCTCATCTAACAAAGGGAACGATTTGAGCCGCTCTCCACAAGCCGTGGCACCAAACCCATTTTATAAAACTTTGGCCTCAGAAGCAGATTTGTTTTCAAGGAACGGTGAGGACCTCTTCCAAGTGAATGACACCCAAGACAATGCACCCAACACAGACGGTAACAAGTCTTTTAAGGAAGGGTTTGACGTATTTTCATTGCCTACAAATCCGGTGGATCCATTCCCAAGTCCGCTCCCAAGGAATTTATTCAACGTTCCCAGTTTGGATGATCCTTTTGGTCCAACTCCCTCCAAGACAATGTCCTCTTCTCCTTTAACCAATCGCCCATCTGAGTTCAAGTTAGACACACCAGAGTCAACAGGTCTAGTAAAGAAAACTCCACCAAAAGTTCCTCCAGCTGTTCCACGAAAGCCTCAGATCAAACCAAGAGATCTTTTCACGACGCCTCAGGGAAGCAAAGAGGAATTTCTTGAGCCAACCTCCTTCAGCCAGGCCAGCAGTTTGTCCTCCTCGCCCAGCATTTCTCCAGCTGACATCACTCACGTATGTAACTCTTATTCCAAACGACAAGACTAAACACTTTAAGGTTTCTATAAAGTCACTTCATACGTTGTACAGGTGCAAACTTTCAAACGGCCACCGAGACCCGTTCCTCGAACTCGACGCCCCAAAGCAGAGAAGCCACCAGCACCAGAGAGACCTCCACCCCCAGCACACTCTGTAAGCCTCAAACACGCAGATGATTTTCTGATGTTTTGTGTTGAACTCCATCAATGAGGACACTTGTGACTGTATAAACTCCTTCTCTCCTCTAAACTCTTAGACTAAACTGGAACCAGAAGTACCTGAAGCGCACACTGCTAAGCCAGAACCGCCAAAACCTCCACCTAAACCAGTCCTCAAACCTCTTCCTAAACCAGTCCTTCCCCACAAACCAAAGAAACCGGTATGAAGTGTGATTTGTAATGTGGTGTTCAAATGGGATATCTCTATTGTTAGACAGACATAGAATCTGTATTTTCTGTTTTTATACAGAGAAAGAACTGCAAAACCAAAATTGAAGAGAAAACCAGCAATCTACATCTCTGCATATAATTTGTGACTAATGTCTGCCTAACTCTGGGACTGTTTTTTTTTCTTTTTCTTTCTCATAGTGAATGCAGTTTTTAGTGTATATTGTAACTTCTTTCATAAACCAGTGGCAGACTTGTCAATCATGTCTGGGCAGTAGAAATGTAGCCATGCAAAGTTATCTTCTGCTTCTTATTGATATTTAATTTGAGTGCTCATCTCATTTTTTTTCTAATTTTTTTTTGTTTGTTTGTTTTTTATACCAGATAGAAAATTGTTCAACATGGATGTTTAATATATTTGTTTTACAGGAGAGCAAACCATTGGAACCTGATAACTTTGTGTTTGAGGATGTCCTCCTGATTGGACAGGTGAGTTTCACCTAGAAAAATGTTTCCAACTGTAAAGCTGAAATTTTCAGTCTGTTACATGTTGTGCAGATTTTGATCAGAATGAAAGATATGATGCTCTGTTTAGATTGGAAAAATTTAATCTCATGTTTGAGACACGCTTGATACCTAGGTTTGGGGGTCAGAGGTCAGTAGGGTGACGGTACAACAGCAAAAGCAAAAAAAGTTAAAAGCCAGATTTATTCTTAGTTTTTGTGCCAAGGGTTAAAGTCTGAACTATGTGCATGATGATAAATGTGAGTATGCCCTTAAAACCTGAATGTTTTACGGGCATACTCACATGTGTTTTTTAATCACTCTCCTGTGCTGTAATGCAATGAAAGCCTCTTTTGACATTTAAAAAAGCATCATAACTTTTGTGACATAATCAGTTTCTGATTGTTTGGGCCGATCTTTGACATCTCCACCGTGTCGGTCACAGAATCAAATCAGAGGCTGTATGAATGTGACCATAGAGCTTTTTCACAAGTGTCCTACCAGAAAAAAAATCTGATGCCAATGAATAAATAAATCGCTTTGAAAGAAATATGTGCTGATCTGTTTTATGAAGTTGAAGCAAAATGTAAACATTTTTCCCCTCTAAAAATCAGGAACACTGTGTGGAGGATTGGCCTGAGGACAGTCCTGAGCTGGATCCAGATTTTAAGCCAGTAAGAAAACAAATCTAAATGTTTTTCTTTATTTGTCTTTTACAACGGGGTCAAATTTAATTCCTTGAAACTTTGAATTTTAACTTGTTCTTTTGTCTGACTTCTCAAAGTCTGGAACATTTAAGCTACGAAGAGAGTCGATGAAGGTCAGTCAGTTCAGTTTCCTCTGTTAAACTTTGCTGATTTTTAAGTCATAGAAAATCAGCTGAAGACTGCTGCCTGTTTTTAGGCCAAGATGGAGTCAGATGGAGGAAGCAGTGAAGATCCTGATGGTACCTTTGGTTACGTTAAGGTAGAACCTCTCCTCCTTCCTGCATGTTCTCCTGCTCTACCTGCAGCTTCAGCTAAACTCTGAACATTTTCCAGAAAAAGGACAGGAAACTGCGAATGTCACTGCTGTCCAGAAGAAGCTCAAAGGTAAATCTGATCTAATAAAGAAATGTTTAATTGTTTTGCCTTGTTTTACTAAAATGGTAACATTGACAATGCAGGACAAGTATTCAGATGATTCCATGGAGGGAAAGAGCAACATGCTGCCCAGCCGACAAAAAACTCCCAAGGTAGAGATCGTCACATGTTGTAAAACCAGCAGTTGTTGTTTTATACTAGCAGGTCTTTATGCAGGTTATTTGGCTTTTGTTTTGCAGGAGTTTGGTTCCAATGACTATATTTCTACAGGAGATGATGAAGATCATTATAGTTTGGACTATAAAGTATGTTTTGTTTTCCAACAGTGAAAAGTCTGGCTATAAATACGGTTGACAAATTTATCTTATAACATACTTAATGCCTCTAGAAAAAATCTACAAAGGCCAAAGTCAGTCACCTGTTTCGGAGAGCCTCCGATGCTTCCTCTACGTACAGCGACAAGTATTCACCTTCAAAGGTAGCTTAAAGAAGATTGCAGGAGATTTTCTAAGAGATTTAACTCCAGCTTTCCTTACAATTCTTCTTTAAAAGCAAAGTGATGTTTGAATGTATGAGGGAGTTCTTGAATCCTCTCCAACAGGACGGTGACCATAAGAAAAGCAGCAAGAGGCAAAACACCATTGTACGTCGACAGTCGGCGGTAAGCAACCTCCATTCTTCAAGTTAAATGTGGAAAAGCAGCAGGTCAGGTTTTCAACCCAACATGGATTCATATTTAAATGTATTAATGTATAAACTTGAACTATTTCTCAGGACTCAGTGTTGGACGAAGATTATGAAGATGGGGAGAAAGGTGGCCATCGGCAGGTTGTTAGATTTTTCCCTCGTTACTCAGAAACACATTTCTGATCACATGAAAATAGAACCTGCTGTGCCTTTCATTCTAAACCTAATCTGTTTTCCTCCAGAGGAGGAATAGCAAGGTGAAAATCAAGTTTGTGCCACAAAGAGGATTTGCCATATCATTAGAAAAGGTAAACATCTGATACTTCTCAAATTAAAACAAAATGGAAAAACCCCACCTCATTTCAACTTCTTTGTTTTCTACAGCCACACGGTGAACCAAAAGGAGCTCATGGTTATACGTCTCGCAAGGGCTCAAAGGTACAACGGGGACTTGTGGCTGGTTAACTGTTTGTGAATGCCATGTTTGTGGAATGAGGATGTCTGAACATGTTTGGGATGTTTTCACCCTCACAGGACAAATCTGTTGAAGAATTTGGAGCACATGGCTACACACCTCGTGACAACCTCCAGGTAGAGAGCTATTTCAGTTTCAACAACAACAACCTGCACAAACTGTATCTGATACGACTGTAGATAGGATGCTGACTTGAGACAGCATAGTTTGATACATTTAGTCAGTTTTCCACAGTTTACAGTTCTTGCAGTG
>NW_015117960.1:0-2560 GCF_001443285.1 Poecilia latipinna
AACACACACACATGTTAAACACACACACATGTTAAACACACACACATGTTAAACACACACACATGTTAAACACACACACATTTGAGCCCCATGGAAACAACATGAAGTCAGAAAGCAGAAGGACCAGCGTGTGAAGGACGGATCAAAGGAAAACGTCACTAATCAAACCAAGAACTGAAATAAAAATAAGAGAATCTTAAAAACACAGATTGGAAAGAAAATCTGTAAAATGTCCAAGATGTCAGTCAATCACTGATGGAGAAGAGATGGAAAGAGGTCAGATAGAGTAGACATTAATAAAATAAGGCATTTATTAAAAATGTAGATGATATAATGATGTAATCATTCTTAGTCTTCGTCTTCATTTTCTATGGAGAGCCATTTCAGCCACAGCTAAACATTTTAAGGGAATGTAGGTTTTAACATCTGATCTAAAATGATTAACCTTTTTAATCAACTTTTATTGAATCTGTTTTGATGAACTGTTAAATTGTTTGTTATGATAATCTGTCTCCTTCCAATAAACCCCATGACTTGGTAACCTGGTTAAAGCCTCTGGTAATATTCAGAATATTTGACAATTTTTTGCCAATGTTGAAAGAAAAACAACTTGGCAATTGCAGTTAGAAGTAAAATTAAAATCACAAGTGGATAAACTTGTTCAGACGATAAGTCAAAACAAACCATCATCTTCCTACCACTTCCTGTCGTCTTCTTTGTCATTTCCATCAGCAGTAACATCCTGTTGTAGACGTGAATCGTATTTCCTACAGTTTTATAAAATAAAATTGAGTTTTTGTGTTCATTATACCACAAAAACCTTTGATCAAAAATTAAATGGGTGTGTTTTCATTAAGGATCGTTTCTATTTGTGTAATTTTTTGGTTAATGGAAACACAGCTAGTGATGCCAACTGAACAAACTGGATCAGTTTTCTTTTGTTTTCATAGTTCAAATCACAGGTTCTTCTAAAATAAAAACTGGAATATTGTGGAAAGGTTGGATAGTTTCTCCCTCATTTCAGAACTTGAAACTCAGATAAATTCACTCCACACAGAGTGTGGCGTTAACTAAGCTTTTATTTCTTCCAGTTTTGATTATTTTTGCTCACAGTGAATATAAACCCAACATTTAGTGTTTCAGAATATCAGAATATTCAATCAGATCAATAAAAAATAATATTTTAAACATAAATATCAGTCTTCTGAAATGTTTTTTCATGTCAAAGCTCTCAGGTCTGGGCTCCTTTTGCATGAATTAGTGAAGTTTGTTTCAAAAGAAGATTTCAGCAGCAAGGCAGCTCAAAATGTTTTAGATCATAAGAACATCACACAGGAACAAGAAAATGCCATCGTCAGTCATGAGTTACTGCATCAATGCGGCGTGGCATGGAGGAGACAGCCGGTGGTTTAGAGTTTATTAAAGTGAACCATCATCAAACTCTGATCCAAATCATAAAAGCTGCAGGAGCTTCAAATCCTCTCCTGATTTCCAAGCGTCTCCTGAACGTCGGCCTGTAAACAGGAAGTTTTTGATCCTGAAAAGCCATTAAATGCGAACAAAGAGAATCGGTTAGCAGCTGCAAGAGTGGAACTGAGTGGGAGAAAACGAAGAGGACTTTACACCCTGACACAAAACACACAGAAGGAGCATCTAAATATTCATCCTTTTTCTTTTTAAATTTAATGTGTCATTTAAATCCCAGCAGGAAGACAAGAGGAACGCGGAGCTGCCTTGTCGTCGACCTCATTAGATGCAGGAGAAGTAAAGTGTAAGAAGGACGCGGAGAGAAATCAGCAGCAACACGATGAGATCAAACTCTGCAGGAGGCGCTTTTCCTGCTGGCTGGAGCATCAGCCAATAATCACAGAGGACCTGAAGGTGACCACCTCTGGTCCCCTGGCCATGAGGGAGTTTCATCACAGCCAGAAACTAAAAAATCGCATTAAAATACAACAAAAAATATGCTATATAATGTAGCCTTTGTTTATTGCAGCTGATTCTACCCATTAAAGTAGGATGATTAGTTTAAATTGAAATTTGGTCCATTTTCCTCCCAGTTTGTTTAGATCGCAGCGATTTCCCAAAGGTCAGGACAAGGTCGTGTTGTAGTCTCTTATGTTAAAATTCAAAATCTATAAATAAAGCAAAACAGGAAAAAACGCTGCAAGTTTCATCCGAACACCTTCCCAACATAAAATGCGAGGTTTGCATTGTATTATGGGATGTAATACAAGCCAATATGCAATGGCAACATGTCTTTTTCATGGACCGTAAAGCCTTATGCAACTTTTCAGGACGAGTTGAGCAATCATTCAGAGTGCTGTTCTCACTTTATCTGAAATAAAACCTACGTCTGTTTTCCCACCTCGGTTTAACTGGGAACCAAAGTTTAAACATCTGCTCCTCCTCCAGCTGCTGTGGCTCTGAGTCAAACCAACCTGTTCCCCTCCTGGCCTGTGGGGGCGCTGCACCAAGAACCATTGAAGGAAACAAAAAACTCTGAACACACTGAGAGCAACTTCCTTCTTCACCAGATGGAAACAAGATGGAGGCGTNA
>NW_015117960.1:2570-11959 GCF_001443285.1 Poecilia latipinna
TNTTAGTGTTGGAGGATTTCTCTTTAGGCTTTGGCTAAAGACCAGGAGACATTTCTCCAGCTAGCGCTAGGTTAGCGTGTTT
Source organism: Poecilia latipinna (assembly GCF_001443285.1). Classification (NCBI taxonomy): domain Eukaryota; kingdom Metazoa; phylum Chordata; class Actinopteri; order Cyprinodontiformes; family Poeciliidae; genus Poecilia; species Poecilia latipinna. The sequence goes on from NW_015117960.1 coordinate 2,653, forward strand.
GCTTTGGTTGCATTTTCCCAGAATCCCTTGCTCTGTTGTCCAGTTTCAGCCTTTGATCCGCTTGGTGTTCACATATGCATTCGATCCGCACCAGAGTTCACTTCAACTGAACCAAGAACCAGGTTTGTTGTCTTTAAATAAATCTGTATGTTTTGTCATTATTTTGTGTTATTTTGAAGATGAACCTGTCAGAAGCATACTCCAGGCTTTCCCAAACGACTGAGGAGCCTAGACTCTATTTTTTGCTGAAAAATGAAAGACAGAGAGCAGCAGAACCAATCCTCCTCCGTCTCTGCAGGTGTAAACCATCCTGTCGGCCTCCCCATAAAGACAATAAATATGTTTTTACTGTGTGTATTTATGAAGTGTGGAGGGGCGGAAGACGACAGCCATGTTATCAGCTGATGATTATCTGGTTATATGAGCTTCCAGCAGGGCGGCGCGTCACATGGATTTACATTCACATCGTCTGATTAATGCAGGGAGAAGCGAGTCGTTGCAACACTTTAACTTCCTGCTGCAGACCTTCATCTTCATCACCGCTGCTGCCTTCGTATGATTGGATCCCGTTGTTCAGCAGAAATAAATGAGATGTTTGTATGACACTCTGGGTTCTTATAATTCTGCTTTATGAGTTTCAATCTCAGTAAAATGTTTTACATGATATCCCTTCCCTGGGTCGTCCAGAAATGGGCGTGGAGCTTCGTCTTGTTGCCATGACGAACAGGAAATGATCACCTGAAAATTAAAAAAATAAACATTTAAAGTGGAAGTCTGTTTGTCTCATCATGCAGCCTTAGAGGATCAGATGGCGGATATGTTTGCAGATGGCATCATGGATCAGCTGCTGGACATTCAAATGAGCTTTTCTCACATGGCGGTGAAAACATTTCTAAACGTTCACATTAACGACGTCTTCAAGCATCTCAGGCAAAACTGAAAATATCTAAACATAACTAATTAGTTTTTTGTTGATAATGAGTCCTGAACGATTTATACTTTTAAATCAACAAAACGATGACAGAGAATCCTGAAATCTGATGAAAATATTTATTTATTAAGATTTCACAGCAGTATGACGTCTCAGAAAACGTTTTATTAGGGTCAGATAATCCATCAATGAATCTATAGATGATCAATTCACCAAAGGATTTCTGTGTTATTGTATTTTAATACAATACAATTTTTATTTTCTTATAGGTTTGAATTATTGGTTTTTATGCATTTTTTAATTTATTTCTAATATTTTATTGAAGAAAACTAAGTGGATAAATTAAAAATCTGCACAATTTTCCAGTTTTATTACCTGATTAATCATCAGAATAATTGACAGAATAATCAATTGATAAAATAATCGTTAGTTGTAGTCGTAAACATGACATGGACTTTTCTTTCAAATCTTTTTTTCTGTTAATTTTCTGCTTACGGCAGATGAAAACATGACATCTGAATATCACATCTGACTAATGAACATTTTTATTTTAACTCAGAAATTTATTTTTAATGTTGTTTAAAGTACTTTTAATCTGACTAATGCATAATCTAATTATCTGAATATGACTATTTCTGGACTTCATGCTGCACAGTGAACTTTTAGAGTCTCAGTGAATCAAATTAAGTTAATTTCAAGGTTAAAACTGTTTCTCTTTTTACTCTGAGCTACAACCGTGGAAACACATGCAGAGAATCTGAGGAATAAAAGTCATAAAGAGACACGTCAGGTAAAATCCTCTACATGGTTCATTAGCAGCTGAATCTGATGGTTTACATCCTGAGAAGATGCACATTAAGCAGGAGGAGGAGCAGCTGATGAGGCGTGAATGACGCGCTGCTTTGATTTATTTAAATTAAAATCAGAGCGAGCTGGAGCAGCAGCTCTTACCAGGGCAGGTCATCAGTCTGGAGAAACACCGGTTCAGGTCCAGAGAAGAGCATAAAAATAAAAAATGTGGACTATACGGAGGCCATTTTGGACAAACAGGTGTTAATATATATATCAGGAATGTGGGGCGATGTCACAGAACAAAACCACACACAATTCAGACACTGACTAAGCTAACAGTCATGTTTACAGACTGAGGGAGGAAACTGGAGTACCCAGAGAGAACCACACACTCACAGAGAGAACATGCAAACAAATGGTTTAATTTAATCCACTTCATTCATTTTTAACAGTGACCTTGTTTGCTTGCAAAGATTTTAACTCAAATATTTGGAAAAAACAGAAATAATAACAATACCTAAGAAAATGACATCTGAAAGGAGATAAAAACAATATTTAAATTTTCAATCAAAATTGAATCAAATAAAAAAACAAAGTCAAATATTTTACACTGATTGTTTTTTCTGTTTCTTGCTACGTACTGCAGCTTTAAAGCGCCCGTATGTAATGTAATGTTTTTACACTGAGCAGCAGCTCCTGAAATCAGCTGTTCCACCAGGTGTTTGCTAATTGTTGCTGGCTAGTCTGAAGGAGCCGAGTGGGGGAGGAGCTTTGTCTCGAGGGCGGGGCTAAGTCCATTCCGGCATTTTGCACAGCTGACTGGTTGCCATGGAGATTAAAGGATTTTTCAAACATGCATGAAACAATCAAAGCAAAACTCCAGGTTTGTTTCTGATGAGGAAATGAAACTAAAACATGATGGAAAAATTAAACAAAGTTGAATTTACATGCCCCTTTTTGTTTATAATAATTACTTACTGCAGCTTTCAGGAACCAAAATGAAGGAATTTAAAGCTGCACTTGATACAAAATATAGGATAGAACCAAATCTGAGCTGTTTGGTGTTTGTGATGTTTTTAGTTTCTGATCCCTGCAGTGTTGCATAAAGTTCTGAAGCTTCTGCTGTAGTTTCCTTCGTTAGTGACCCAAAACCTACTTCCTGTTTGTTCACCACTGAAACTATTGATCCTTATAGATTTATTCAGCTTCCACACCTCAAAGCTCTGCTGTACAAAGCCTGTCTGTGGCTACAGCAGCAAATTTGAAATAAACAACTTCTCAATCACTGAGCTGTGAACACAATTAGAGATCATTTTCTGCATCGATCCATGGTGACTGGCCGGGCAGCAGAAGAAACAAAGGTGAAACCTGAGGATGGCCTCAGCCCAAACACTTCCTGTGTTTTATCAGAGCCCTGAGGAGCTCCTTGTTTCCCCATCAGTGAGATCCAGAGCCTTCAGGCGAGGGGAAGGGATAAACGGAGGAATATATGATGAGGAGGGATTGGCTCGGCTCCAGACTAAGGGAGAAATCACCGGGTGGAGCGATGAATTCACGAGTTTGATGCTGATGGTTTGCAGCACAATCTGCCTCCCCCAAACTCAGCAGGAAGTCTCTTTTCATGTCTCTTCGTCTCCATCTGTCTCTGCCTCACCCCCTTCCTCCTCCACCGGCTTCTAATTGGCAGGAAGTTCGAAAAGTTAAATTCACCATCTGTGTGGTGGAAAACAAGAAGATGAAGAAGAGAAGTGAGTGTTGCTTTAAGAGATAATCCACACAAATGGTCAGACTGGACGAGGTTTTCCAAAGCTGTTGAGACTGAATCTATAAACGATATTAGAAAATTAGCCAGTTATTTACACCATCAGTCTGAGACGTTTCGCCTCCAGAATTCACCTTAAATTTTATGTTATTTTGCTTCTTATAAATAATTGAAAATGAAAATAACCAGAATTAGATTTGAATCATCAAAATGAAAACTTTTGTTGTCCGTTAATTCGGTTTGAATCCAGTATGAACATCTTTTTCTGATACGAAAACATTCACTTTTGCGCATTTTCGTACTTCCATCTGGGAAGTACGAAAAAGACAACAAGAAAAAGCTAGAGCAGTATTTTGGCAATAAATTTATGATTTTTGGCATCAAAAACCTCCTGATTACTAAGTAACAATTGCCAGGCATTGCCCTTTTGCCTAGCAACCCAATATGAGTTCCAGCATGTTTGGTCAGCTGGTTTTTCCACTAAATGCGCTGCACAAATGCAGCACTAACTTGTAATATCCTGGAAAAGCCACGTTTTGGTTTTAGTTGACTCTAGAAATCACTCGCTGCATTCTCATTGGTTGAGCAGGAGGCCCTACTTCTGCTTTTCAAAGATGTACAGATGTATAAATTTGTTGTCTGCAGCCATTTGCATTAAACTGGGGCGGGGGAGGTGACCAGCAGCTCCTAATTTGAATAAAAGTGACACAGCGCTATAACAGCTAATAAGGAGAACTGACTATAATAAAATCTCATTATCCAAAAATGATTTTGTGCAAAAACTGTAATTAACTTATCTATATCCCAGAGATCTATCCTAACTTGTTTAAAAGGAATTATAATAGAGCAGCTTTAAGCAATGAGAACTTGCTCTCTGCATCAGTTTGGGTTGCATCTGAAATGGGATCATGTTTTGATCTAAGGGTTTATTTTTGTTTTTTAAAAAGATAGATTCCTTCAGTCCAATTCACTGCAACAAGCTGGACATTTTTCATTATTTAACTGAGAGCAGATTATATTGAACATTTGGTTGAAATGCTCTTCGACTCCATCCGATCAGAGTGTATTAGCAGCAGGTTTTTATCCTTCAGATTGATACCAAATGTATTTTTCATAGACGTGAAGAACAAAGTTTCTTCTCCTTTCTGTTCTTCCCACCTGGGATATTTTTTCATAATCTACCTCGTTTCTTTGAAGCAGCATTTCAAACAGCTGCCAGTTAAATCTGTGCTGCAGCTACTTTTTATGATCTCAGAGGTTCATAAAGAGCGATGAGCACTTCTGCTTCGACATGTTGGGAAAGTCTGGTCCGCAGACAGGAAACAGGATGGGAAATAGCACCAACTTGTAATATCCTGCAGTAATTTACAGACTTAAAGTCGACCTTCATTGATGAGAAACTACGAGATTATCTGGTGAATTTCTGACATCATAAACTTTTATTTTCAGTCCTTGCAAAGTCACCCTCTCCATCTTCACACTAATTGCTTCCTTCTTCCTGAATTATTCTGCCTTAAATCAAATGATTAATATTCCCCGTGACCTTTTTTGTTTAATTAATGTCTTCATATAAAATATCACTTAATCTGGCATTTTCTATTTTCATTGCAGCGATCATATATCTGCCATCACTGCAGCGTGTCGCTCAGACTGGATGCTGATGGTGCGGAAAGACGTTAGACGGCGTCATAAAGCTCAGCAGACAGAAAACGCCTCCGAGCGTGAGAGCAGGACGAGGGTGAAACATTAAAATCTTCACTCCCATCTGCCCATAAAAACAGTCTCCACTCTGGTTTTATGTCTTCACATCTCCATCATCAGTAGCATCATCAGTTCTGAGAAATGAATAGTTGCTCTGCTGTTTTAGAGACGAGTCATGGATTCAGTTAATGTTTTCATCTGAATAAATCTCCAAGCTGATGGCTGTGACAGACAGCTTTACTTCAAATTCATATCTTTCAGATAAAAAAAATTACAATCAAATTCAAAATGTCCAGGTGAGTGTGTGCACACTTCTGCTAATGTGCTAATAGCATAGTTAAATTTTTGTTCAGCATTTTTGGCAACTTTGAAAACATTTAGCACAATTAGTTTCCCCTAAGTAAATTTTTCCAACAGGAAATGATGTTTAAAACAGTTTAAAATCTATTAAAGCCCTACTATAATCAATTAGGCTATCAAATTTGACTTGTTGAGGGTGATATACTATGTTGTAACGTGATTCACACTTGATGGATAGCAATATGGTTGAAATGAGTGATTTAGCATTAGCCTACACAAATAACCATGCTGATGTAGCGCTTTAGCATTAGCTTGTTCTAAGTACCATGTTGGTAGTGTTAGTGGAACAAATGTTTATGATTCCTTCGCTAATGTTTGCGGTACTAACTTTTTAGTTAGCAGTTCCCTCCACTGGTAATAATATAACTTCCTAATATGAAAGATTCTGCACTAATTAAGCTGCATAGCAAAGAACATTAAATGCTGTATCTAATAATAATGGCACTTTTCTTAGCTACCTCACCTCACTAGCTACTACTTTCACAGGAGGACATTAATTTTAGCTAATTGTGGTTTAATAATAAAATGTAACAGTTAAATTAAAATGATAACGATGATAATGGTTCTTCTAAACACACCGGCGGTCTGACAGCTCTGCGCTCCGGGGAGAATCACTGGGTGAGCTTTAAGTCTTCTCAGAAAGTCTCATGGCAAAACGTCCGAAACTGTCCAGTATTTAGCAGAAATGAGAAAAGAAGAACAGGAAAAACGTGACAGAGGTACAGTAAAACTAATGTGAGGAAATTGTCTGTTGCGTTAGTTATTTTGCGGAGTGTCGTGTTAGCTATCAGCTAGGCTAGCTAGCCAAACATGGCGCTAATCAATGTAGCCTAGCTTGTTCTAACTCAAGTTAACTCGTTTGGTTGCTTATTTGCAACAACTTTTCTTCCTGCATTTTTAACCAGTTCGTTCATGTCTGCATTCACAAATTTATGTTGATAGCAAAGTTTTGCTGTTACAGTTTATAAATTTGTGTAGTTAATGTTTACATGTTAAATCGTTTAACACCAAGGAATTAAGCTAGCAAACATAAGTAAACTGTTTGAGCTCATTACATGTAAGTGGACATTCTTAATAACTTAGTATTATTGTATTCCCAGAATCTATTGAATGTAATCAGTCTTTTTTAATCCATATGGGGGAACTCAGGTGTAACAGCAGCATCAGGTATAAAGTTTTACACAAAAAAATTGTTACAAACAGCATAAAAAGATTAACAATATTTATAGTAGTAGTATAAATAGTGTAGTATTTTCTGTTTCATAAATATGTAACAGGACACACTGTGCAGTCATTATTAATAGGAATATCAGATGTGTAACTGAGTCAGATCACTTTTTCCTTTCATGGAAGTTTTCTGCTTTATTGAACTCTAATTATTTCACTGTAATTATTTCTAAAAATGCACAATCACTCAGATGAATAGCTGCATGTTTATAGCCACTTTAACACAGTGCAGTCCAGTTATCCAAAGTCCAACAGTAGAAAAGGTGACATGTTCTGCATCCAGAAAATAATTTCATACATCTGAATAAATTCATTACATCCAAACAGCCTGAAAGACGCCAAAGAACAGGATAAAATCTGTTGTTTTGGGGTTCAGTTGCGCCTGAAGCTTCTCTCTTCAGTTAAGCTTCTTGTTTTTCTGCAGATAAATGAGTAAATTAGCTCCAATTACAGTTTCAGGTTGACTGAGCAGCAGGACAGCGACTCCTCGCCTCCCCAAAGGTTGCATAACGAAGATGAACGAGGCGACTCGCCACACTTCACACCTCATTCAGAGAGCAGATTAATTACAGTTAATCATATTGGACGAAGAGTGGATCGGCTTCTGATTGGCCTGTCGCTTTGATGCATTACAGCGTCAGAGGAGTCAGACAAAATCAAACTCCATCTTTAAACACAAACCTGACCAAAAACACAGTATTTTTATCTTGATGTTTCCTCTGAAGGAATTGAGAAACATTTCTGTCTAGCTTCACCATTAACTAGATAATTGATCCATTGTTCACATTTAGTAACAAAACAAACACATAGATCAATGAATTTTATGAAGTTGTTTTTGTCGAGACAAAATATGAAATGTTTTCTTTTTTAAAAAAACAAAAGGAATATAATTAATATAAATCAGGCAAAATAAACATCTTCAATAAAAAAACTTATGCAATTTTAAGAACTGCAGGTAGCCTTATCACGATAAATTTAGCTGGATGATAAATTGCCCCAGAAGTTATTGCGATAAACCGTAATATTGTTTTGAGACCATTTTTGAAGTGATTTAATGGCATAATAATGCAAGAACACATTCTCAAAGATCAATAAGCTTTAAGTTCTAATTAATGTTTAACACTGGGACTGGAAGATGCTTTAAATATTCAAAATAAATAAACAAAACAACAGAAACAAAATGAATTGTGAAGTCTCTGTACTTCATAATGAAATTACTTGAGTAAATATAAACTGTTCAGTGTAGTAAAAACACTCCTGGAAGTTTTTTTTCTCCAAAAAGTGACCAGTTCCTCCCCAACTCACAGAGTTTTCCTCAGAGTTTTCTGGATATTTTATGTTGAAGGGCTGATTGAGCAGACGGGAGCTCATGGCGTCGGCGTGTCTCTTCTTGCCTCCAGGACTCGGAGGTGCGGTTCAGTCAGCTGCTGTTTTCAGTCAGACTGACGAAACGCGCCAACCAGCGCCTGAAGCCACAGCTCACACCTGATCCGGTGAGTAACTGGCTGCTTACTCACCAGGTGAGGTGATGATGTCATGTTTGACTCACTGGTGATGTCAGCAGACTCACGTTAGAAACAGGTGGGACTACTTAGTCATGAATCTTGTATAACAGAATAATAATGAAACTAAAATCAAAACAATAACCTGGAATCCTAAAGAGATAAACTGTTTTTGTATTTAGCTGGAAAAGCAGTTATAAAAACAAACTATTTGTAAATCATTATTGTATATTTTATATAATGTATCCCAGGATAAATAAACTTCCCTCCATGACTATATAATCCAATAATCCATCTTGTTTTTATTCATACAGTTTAAACATTTTAAAGCTGCACAAACTGTTTCTGTTTCACTGCAAAAACACAAAATCTTACCAAGTATTGTTGGTTTATTTTCTGGTCCAGTTGAAATAAGGCCAATCTAATTCAGGTGAATTTTCAGCAGGATGTAGAATCTCGTTTTAAGGCAATAATTCTTTAATATTGATGAAGAAGTTCATGTTCACTGGCAGATTATTTTACTTGTAACAAACACTTTTTTCATGTTATAAGTGAAATAATCTGCCAATGGAAATGCAATTATTTTGTCAATATTAATGAACTGTTTACATAAAACAAGCTCCTATATTTTGCTGAACAGTTACTTCTAAGTTAGTTTTGTCTTTTTTTCAAATGTATTCAGATATTTGCTCTGGAAAATAAACCACAAATAGTTGGTGAGAATTAGTTTTTGCAGTGCTGATCCTGCTCCATCCTGGTCCTGTGTGGGAAACGTTGGAGAACCAGAGGGACTCGGACCCGACAGCCAGTCCTGCTAACAGTTCCCTCTCCTAATTATGCCGCCGCCCTCAGCAGCAGCACTTCAAACACTTCCAGCCACAGGGGCCCCACCTCGTTTACATGTCTAATTAGACGACAGCGGACCCCTGCTGAGGCGGCGCGGTTCACCAGCAGGTTGCTGTTTGTCTGCAAGAACTTTCAGTTTCCCTGGACGAAGGAGTCCACTTTGTTTTGATGAATCCATTTCTGTCA
>NW_015117961.1:0-5618 GCF_001443285.1 Poecilia latipinna
GATGGTTCAATTGATCTAAATTGTCCTAATTACTGATTGGTGACAAGAAGACACTTTATACGATTAATAGCGCCTTCCTGCTGATTTCAGGTACATGTTTGGTGAAGATGTAGAAGGCTCTGCATATGGAGCTTTTGGAGTTGTCCATCAAAATCAAAAGAAGAGTTTCCCCAGCTCACTTCAGAGAGTGCCGGTAGGTCTTTACCTTCAGTTATTTTTCTGTTGCATTTGGCTTTATGTCTGTGAAACAGACAGTTTGTACCGATGAAATCTCACCTTTTTCTAAGTACGGCACTTTAAAACTGGAAAGTTGTCATGGAAACACTGTGGAAAAACTTTGCTTCTTTAAACAAAGCCCCAGTTACTAACTTGAAACTAGCTCGTAAGAATGGGAAGCATTTTCACTGGAGTTCATTCTTTCTAATTTTTGGATGTCTTCAAACAGCTAGGAATGTAACAAACCACTGACATTGTTGGTGAATACATTGAGTTGCAGCTGTGTGGTTAGATACTACAGTTGCCTGTGAGTGTAAATGAGATGTAAATGTGTGACAACACCAAACTCTAAAGTTAACCTGCGTTGTGTGACATTAGATCGAGAGAGGAGAAGGAGTGGTGACCCTGAAGAGAGAACACATTACTCAGAGCTTTGAAAACTTCACCGATCTTATGGGCAGCTCCATATTTGTGGCGGTCAGCGTGCTGACGAGCGACGGTAAGAGAAGCAGAGGTCGGTGGGGATCAGTGTCACAAAACTGTGGTAGTCAGTTTACAGTTTTCTGTGACTTTCATTATTTGGAGAAAAACAACATGAGAATAAAAGCTCTTTATTGTATTAAAAGATAAATAGTTTATACCCTGAGAAAAGTAATACATTTGAATTTGAAGGTTCAATTTAAATACGTCACCAACAACTTCTGTATATGCCACAGTACAATTAATAACTAAACCCATAAATATAAAATAAACCAGTAAATTCATCTTACAAAATTCATCTGCCTGCTCATCCTACAGGGTGGCACTGAGCCAAACACATACACATTATCACTCAAGGGAAATTTTCAAAATGTCAACCTAACGTTGTTTTTAGGAAGCTGGAAAACCCGGAGAGAACCGACACATGCACCAAGAGAACAGGCAAACTCTGTTCTAAGACTAAGTCCAGGCAAAGATTTTATTGTTTTTATCTTAAATTTAAAAGAAACATGAATCGATTTATGCTTCTGCAAGTAAGCCATAGCTATACATATGGATACATACGTACTGTTTCAATAAAAGGAGTCCTGAAAGCCGACTTATTAAATCAAAGTCTGCATCTCATCAAGTTTCTCATCATCACAGTCCTTGTTTTTTTATTTTTCTTTGTACTTGTCTTTGTTCTGTAGTATAAAATTGGAACATTTTAGCAATTAAATCAAACCAAACAAAAACATGACTAAACTTAAAAAACTTTGTTTTTTAAAACTGTATAGTGACAACATGCCGGTTTATCTGTTAAGTTATGTCCTTCGGCCATGCAAAGCTGCATTGGCTGTCCTAGCTGCTGTAAAACAATAAAGTGAAAACCCAAAAGTTTTTGATTTTATCTCCACAGGTAGTGAGATGGTGGAGGCAGAACTGAGAGACATTTATATTGTCACGTCACCTTATACCATCCAGTTCACCAAATCTCCCAAATATTTCAAACCAGGATTATCTTTTGATTTTGCGGTAAGATTTTCTGTTTTTTAAGCATATAAAGACTAACTGTCAATTATCTTAGTTTCATGACTGATTTACAGCTGTGGTTACTTAAAGACTAAGCAAATCCCTTTGTGAAGTGTGATACAAACATGACCCTGTTATTTAAAAGGTTTGCATGTTCAACAATAAGTGCAAACTTGACAGCACACACGCACACAAACAGGATTGTCTCTGCAAAATGACCAACATCACAGTCGCAATAAATTTAGCGTGTCTAAATTTAGCGCAAGATACTGGGAGGAGGAGATGCAATGACTTACCACCCGCAATGCAATTTGTTAAAACTGCACCAGATTGCGCGGGTGCTGTTTTTGAGTCTGTCTTTAGCTCATTTGAAAAGCAGGTGCAAACTGGTGAGCAAAAACGCCTGCCGTCACCGTGGCGAAGAGACGGCATAGACACAATGACGGAGAACATCGCTTGCCATTTATTTGGCGCATTTAAGAAATAGAAACAGACGAGTAACATCCCGCAGCAATGCCAACTCTGAGCTGCAGGATGCTACAGAATAATCCCAACACACTATCACTTCATGGCAGCTCCATGGTTTATGTCTGGATTCTTTGCAGGAGTGTGTCTGTAAAGCCCAGAAAAGGCAATGGACATTATATTTATCTGCTGCATCTTCCAGAAAATTGTGCAGGCAAATGTCAGATTAATGCTGACAATATATCTGCAGTTAAACCAAAAACAAAACACCACGACTAAACTTAAGAAGTAGACCGGAAAACCATCATGAAGCCAAAGGGATACTGAAGGTAGAACAAATAAAAAGATCTGTCCTATGCGCAAGATAAGTTTCCCCCCTAAAGTTCCTTTGCAGGCCGCCATGAAACACATTTATTTTGCAATAAACTATTATGGGCTTGGCTTGGTTTGCAATGTTTGGGTGAAGTAATCAAAATCCCTTAACTCCAAATAGTCACAGGAAGATTTGAGGTACGATTGGACAGATGAAGTGGGAGAGCAAATATAGCTGTTTGGAGATTTTGTGTTATATCACTGAGATGATTGTTTAAAGAAAATGTATGATTGTCATGAATATTACACCTTCAACTCCACACCGTCAAACTTAGTCTTTCTTAGACAGCACTCTCTGACGCTCACCGTGATGAACACGCAAAGTCGTTGTTTAATTATGGCAGTCAGGATCACTTTAGCATGTGCAGTCAGCAGGACGTGCAATCTCACTGTGTGAAATTTATTTATCAACTTTTGCTCATGCAATTTAGAGCTGAATGCATTTTAATTGATCCAAAGATATTCTTCAAACATCCTCTTTCTTCACTTTTCTGTACGGATGTATGAACACACACATCTCTGTCAGATACGATTGATCTTTGTCTGATTGTTTCTTGAAAGGTTGAGGTTCTGAATCCCGACGGCACTTCAGCACAAGGAGTTCCTGTTGCGATCGATGAAGCTGAGGTTGAAGGCGTTACTTCTGCCAACGGCATGGCAAGACTTTCAATCAATACGGTGGAAAACGCTGGACCGTTAAAAATCACAGTAAGTCCTGGAGTGTTTTTTTGCATTCCTTGTTCATGTGTGTGATTCTATACTTCTATCATGTTCTAAAAAAAAAAAAAAAAAGATAAAATGAGTTCTGAGAAGTGATAGAATTGCATGTTTGTTGTTTCACATTTTCTCTGCAGACAACTATTCTGCATGCTGACTTCACATTTAAAATAAACTTTGAACGCCTTTGTACATTTCTCACATTTCTGACAACAGTGTTTTAAATAAATCTTCCCTAAATAAGGAAAGAATCTTCTTTTACATAATATCGCTTGCAGGATATCTATTACTGAATTAAGAGTTAAATTACTGAATTAACAATGTTTATGTATATTTCTTCATTTTGTTTTTTTATGTTTGTTTAAATGTAGGTAAGAACCCAAAATCCTCAAATTCCAGCTGAACGACAAGCATGGGCAAGCATGACGGCTCTCCCTTATAGCTCAACAAGCAAAAACTACGTCTACATCGGTAAACACTAAACTACATCTGTCATCTAACTATGCATAAAGGCCCTTTTATACAAATGACCAAAACCGTCTCTGCAGGAGTGACAACAGCAGAAGTAAGCCCAGGAGAGGATATGAAAGTGGTTATAAGCCTCAACAATCAGGAAAACCCAGAAAATGACGTAACATATTTGGTGCGAGAGCAAGTTTTTTTTTTGTGTGTGTGTGTGCAGTAAGAACTTCTGAAGTATAAATGTTCCACAGAGAGCTGATCAGTCTTTTTTTTTTAATTATTATTATTATTCCTACTTTCAGATCCAGAGCAGAGGTCAGTTAATAAAGCATGGACGCTTTAGAGTTAAAGATCAAGCGATGATATCCACGATATTCACCGTTACCAAGGAGATGCTGCCGTCATTCCGCATCCTGGCCTTCTACCATCCCAATGACAACGAGGTGGTGTCGGACTCAGTCTGGGTGGACGTGAAGGACTCCTGCATGGGCTCGGTGAGGCAATGTGCAGCAGCAGGGCTCACGGGGGAAAATTAAACCAATGCAACGATGGGCACCAGGTGGGACAGAGGCTACGGTCCTCAATGGAGCTGTCCCAGGTTCAGTTCCCATCCCCTGGCCACTTACTGCATGCTCTTCTTGCTCTGACTTTCTTTTTTTGTTTCATTACTAAAAAAAAAAAGGCATTTATGATTTTTTTATTTTGTAAAAATACACATTTCTTCCATTTGAATTCAGATTTTTGAATTGATTCCAGGGCCAAAAATCATATTCTGTTTTTTTTGGGGGGGACAATAAACATTAAACAGAAACATTTCTTGAGAGTAATTCCTGGGTTAGTATTAAGTTCTTTTTTGCACAACAAAAAGTTAAATAGGGAATCATCTTTTACCAGTGGGAGTTAGAACATGGTAATAGTGAGTCTAATAGGGAAATAATTGCTTCAGTAGTTAAATAGGTAAGTCTCTTACTTAATTTCATTGAGTTGGTGTACACCTAAATTTCTTTTCTGTTTTCTCTTAAGTTGAAACTAGAGCCACAGAGATATTTTGCCTTTACCTCCTACGAACCTCGGAAGAAGTTTGACCTGAAAATCACAGGAGATCCTGAGGCCACAGTGGGGCTGGTGGCTGTGGACAAAGGCGTCATCGCTCTTAACAAGAAATACCGTCTGACGCAGAAAAAGGTGATCTTCTCTCCTGAAATGAGGCGGCAGAAAGTGAAAAGGAAAAGTGCTTACTGACCATGTTCTGCCTGTACATTAAAAACCAAAGCATCTGTGTTAAACATTCTTTTTTTTAGAGTTGTTTTAATAACATTTTGTCTTGAGAGCCTTTTTTGATTCCTCAGGTGTGGGACACAGTTGAGAGCCACGACGTCGGCTGCACACACGGCGGAGGAAAGGACAGTATGAGTGTGTTCTACGATGCTGGGCTGCTGTTTCAGTCCAACTTACAAACTGGGACTCCCTACAGGCAAGGTAACACCGTACTTTATTTTTTCCCCATCTTCTAATATAGTAGATGTAAGAGAAGCAAACCACAAATTTGGGTGACAGAGGAAAACTGATAGACTTGACTGTGTAATGCCAGCAGAGGCAGCAAAAAGTGCAACCACTTCAATGGCAGTCATTTAAATTTTTAGGAATCCCTGCTACACAATAAAACTGTCAAGAGGTTTGACAACACAAAAGCCTAGAAGTGACAGCTTCACCTCCAGAACATTTACCAGTGGGAAGGTGTCAAAAACAATCACGGGAAGCTTAGATCACCGGGAATTGGTAGAGAGACAGAGCCAACAATTTATAAAATATGCCATTAAAATTAGAGGTGTGCCGTTTGATCGGCCACCGATCATAATTGGCCGATTTCCGTGAAAAAGTGAATGATCGGTGAT
>NW_015117961.1:11038-11952 GCF_001443285.1 Poecilia latipinna
GTGCTTTTACTCCAGCGTATATTATTATCTCAGTTAGCTTACAACCATACACGATATCGACGTTTAAACAGCAGTATGTAGTGATGGGTCCAGCAACACCGATGCGTCGGCGCATGCGTCAAGCCCATAGATCAAACCCCGTGTCGGTGCGCGTATTGGTTTCAGCAAGTCACGTGACCGATACAGGAACTGTTTCGAAATGACATTAATGCGCCAAACTGTATTTATCAATCAATCAATCAATCTTTATTTCAGACACAAAAGAGGTCCATAGTAAAACAAAAGAAAAAGAAAACAAAAAGAAACATGACAGTCACTGAGCCACAAATAAATGATGACGCCAATGTTTCCACAATCTTGAGAAAAATCTCACTGTACTAAAAACAGGGTTTACTAAAATTGCTATTATATTATTGTATGACACGGATAATCTACACATACATTTATACATGAGATTCCTGAGCGCAGCTGCACATGTGGGAACAGCGTTATGTGTAAACATGTGGCTAGCACTGCTCCATCTAGGCACTTTGAGTAGGAGCCTCAGGCCATCATTGTATGCCACATAAAGTTTGTGCAGGCTACTTTTTTTGTATCTTCGCCACAGATGGGCTGTGTAAAATGAAGTGCAAAAAACTTTAAAAAGAGCTACCTTCACAGAGGATGAACACATATAAGGAAGTGAATCTGTCGATAGCATTTGCCAAACGAATTCTTGATCTTTTACGGAACAGCGTCAACTATGGAGCAGCTTCAAACGAAAGGTTTCCGTAGTGTGGGACCATTTTGATCTTATGTTGGAAAATAAATTTTTCATTTTTGTTGTTTCATCGGGTTCTTGTCAGTTTCTCCTTGATCTATCTGAATCCAAATTCAGCTGAAATTGACTCTTAGTTTACTTTCATGTTATGTTC